>NW_017673105.1:112500-147430 GCF_001879085.1 Nicotiana attenuata | reverse complement strand
CCTTTCTGCCTTCCGAGACTAAGCATTGTCTCCATCTGCATTTTTATTGCATTGCATAAGGCTACCTTTCTGCCTTCCGAGACTAAGCGTTGTCTCCATTCTGCATTTCCTTGCATTACATAAGGCTACCTTTCTGCCTTTCGAGGTTATGCTACCTCCATCCTGCATTTCCTCGCATTGCATAAGGCTACCTTTCTGCCTTCCGAGGGTAAGCTCTACCTCCATCCTGCATTTTTCTTGCATTGCATAAGGCTACCTTTCTGCCTTCCGAGACTAAGCATTGTCTCCACCTATCGGCTGAAATATCGCCAATTTTATTTAAATCATGCATGGCTGAAATATCGCCAACTTTATTTAAATCTCTGCATGGCTGAAATATCCCAAATTTATTTAAATCTCTGCATGGCTGAAATATCGCCAATTCTATCTAAATCTCTATGTCGGCTGAAGTATCGCCAACTTTATTTAAATCTCTGCATGGCTGAAATATCGCCAACTTTATTTAAATCTCTGCATGGCTCAAATATCGCCAATTCTATCTAAATCTCTATGTCGGCTGAAATATCGCCAACTTTATTTAAATCTCTGCATGGCTGAAATATCGCCAACCTTATTTAAATCTCTGCATGGCTGAAATATCGCCAACTTTATTTAAATCTCTACATGGCTGATTCTATCTAAATCTCTATGTCAGCTGAAATATCGCCAACTCTATTTAAATCTTTGCATCAGCTGAAATATCGCCAACCCTATTTGAATCTTTGCACCGGCTGAAATATCGCCAACTTTAGTCAAATCTTTGCATGGCTGAAATATCGTCAACTACATTTAAATCTCTATGTCGACTAAAATATCGCCATTTATATTTATGATTTACATCGGCTAAAACATCGCCAATTTTATTTAAATTTTCTATGTCGGCTGAAATATCGCCATTTATATTTATGCTTTACATCAGCTGAAACATCGCCAAATCTTGCATTTCATCGGCTGAAACATCACCAAATCCTGCATTTCATGGGCTGAAAGATCGCCAAATTGTCCAAAGGCGTCATTGTTCGGAGGCACCATTTTCATAGCCCGAGAACGCCATGCCATGGCCTGAGGACCCCGCTTTTGTCTTCTGCATATCATTATTCAAAGGCATCATGGTTCGGAGGCATCATTTTCATAGCCCGAGAACATCATTTCATAGCCTGCGAATCCTCTATTATACGCCTCATGGCCCAGGACGTCATGGTCTGAGGACGTCATCCTATCCGTCCAAAGACAACATTCATGGTCCAACGGGAACTTGCATCACGTTTAAATTTATGCACGATATGTTCATATTGCTCATTTGCAGGTACACCGGCTAGCAATGGCCATCACAGCAGGAGCGATCTCGCTCCGGTTCCCGCAGCCCATCGGTCCTTGACCATCCTTCCCAACCCAAATATTGCGTCTGTCATTCAAAATCTCCATCGGCATGTTCCGCCGACGGATCCCCGAACTACATATGGCCTGATTCCTGTAAAACCAGGGATATGTAGGCAGCTCAGGAACCAGAGCTCGGTCAAAATTCTTCAAATCGTTTCTTTCGGTCAAAATTGGCCATCATATCTTTACCCGACAACTCTTTCATCCTTCTCGGGTAAAGAGGGGCAGCTGTTGATACCCAATTTTTCCCTGTATATTTTACTTTTAAAATAGCATGTATATGCATATATAAGCATAGCTAAGCTTTTTGGCATTTTCCCTAATTTTTAAAGTTTTAAAAATCAATTTATTGTCCATTTTTATTAGTATAAAATCAATAGTTATTCCCAAAAATTATCATTTTTGATGAGTAATTTATTTTCATTCTCATATTTATACTAAATATAGTTAAGGTAATTTTTATGTATTTTTACAAATTCATTTGGTATCTTTTAAGCTAAATTGTATATAATTGCAATTATAGCCTACTTTACAATTAACAACATTTTATAATTATAAAATCACTTTTAGTATTTTTACATTAATATTTATATGTTATTAATTAGCCCAGTACCTTTAATTTATTTTCAAATCATTTTTTTACTATTTTCATAAAATAACAAAAGGGGAAATTGGCTATTTCACAAACAACCCTTATTATTTTAATTATAGCCAAATTGGCCACACCCCTATCAGATTTTTAAACGGCCCAATACCCTATTTAAACCAACCCAGCCCAATCCCCAAAATAACCCGGTCCATTTTTTTTTAATCTGAGCCGTTGATCAAATGAGATCAACGGCCCAGAATTAATTCCCATAATTAATATCAATTACTCCTCCCCCCCAAACCCCTCATTTCTTTGAGACTGTCTCTCTCTCTATATTGTCTCTCCCTCTCCCTTCTCTCTAGAACCTTTTGGTTCTCTCTTCTCCGATGAACTCCACCGCCTCTCCAGCCGCCTCCAATCTCACCCCTTTCGACCATCAACCGCCATGAAACCCTAGATCACTGGTTCTCTCTATTTTGGAGATCCCAAACCCCCCACCATGTGAATCAGTCCCTAAAAGTCCCGCCTGGTTTGTTTTCCGGCCATCTCCGGCCACCTCCCTTTCACCAAAGCTCCGATGGGCCTCTCGCCGTCCTGTTCAACACTTCTAGGACCTTCGAGGTTTATGGACCATGGTGATTTGAGACCTAGGGTTCCTGGCCCTGCTACCCGTGGGTTCTCCGGTGTGATTTCAGGCGAAATCACATCCTATATGTCACGATCTATGAAGTTTCGACAGGTTCTCTCAACTTTTATTAGGGTTTCCCCTTTTGAAACCCTAACTCTCTCCTGAATCTCTCAAAACAGTGCTATTCTCATGCAATTCTCATGTTTTCTTCTGTGTTCTGCTTATTCTCGAGTTTATTGTAAAAGAGCTTCTACTTTGAATCATTTTTTTTTACTTTCTTTGAAAATTAGGGTTTCTTGGATTTCTTTTACGCATGCTCTCAACTGATTTTCTTCATGATTAAATCTTTTCTTTGTTTATTCTGACCTATTTCTGTGCTCTTACTGTTTTAATTTGACTCTGCTAAAAACCCTAATTTCTAAAAATGTTTACTCGTTTGATTATGGGTGTTGGCATGACTCTTTGCCTTGACTATATGTGTGAGACTAATTTTCTTGGCCTTGTCTCTATGTGTTAGCGTGTGCCTTCGTCTGATTATGTGTGTTAGCACGATTCTATTTACTCTGATTCTATGTGTTTAGCATTCTCCTTCGCTTGATTGTGTGTGTTAGCCTGATGTCCCTTGACTCTTGTTAATGTTTCATGGTCACCATGCTTCGAATATGTCCTGCTGAATCTTAACTTGTTTCTACTAGCTCTGAGTGATTGTGTTTGTTCATCTCTTGTTCCCCTTCTGTCTATATAGCTAATTTTGGCTCGCTACTTTTGTTCATTCACCTCTATTTATATGTTAAAAATGCAGAATCATGACTTCACACGATTGATTCTGATTATCCTTGATTCGTTGGTAATTCAAAAACTTTCTTTTTAAAACCCTAGCATTCTACTCGCCGGTTTGAATCAATTGGTTTTGTTACCTTATTTGTTATAGTACTCTGTTCTTTTAAGCCTTTCCTTAATTAGAATTTTCCTGAATTTGGTCTTAATTGGCTACTATATGCAATACTGAATCTCGATTATTTCTTTATTTATTCATACACTGATTTTTCCTACTTGCCTTATATGGTGCTGAATATTTTTGTTTGATTTTGATTCCCTTAATTAATGGGAGTACTTCCTTGATTCTTTGATTAATTGATTCCGAGTTCTTCAATTAACATATTTCTGTGATTTTTACCTTATTTTACCCCCCTACTTTTAACTATAAATACCCTAAGTCTTTTGCACAAAAACACAACAGTCCTCTGACTTACACACCACTGAATACTTTCAAATCTGCATTCCCTCTTGCTCTCTTGCTCTATTACTATTCTTTGCTCCAGTTTATTATTAGCTGGCTAAAAGCCAAGGCTAATATAGTGCTACTCCTTTATCTTCGCATCCTGCTTTTGCTCTTTTACTGGTATGTCCTGATTAATTTTTCAAGTCTCACACCAATGTGTTTATTTTTTGTTTCAGTTCATTATCTTTGTAATTTTCTTCTACTTATGCTTCTCTTGCTCAATGTGTGATTGACTCTTTGCTTTAACACTTCACCATGTCTTCTGATTTACATGTCAAGTCTGACTTTGTTTACTCCTAATTTTATTTGCTACGCCTATGTCCTGTTGTCACACATTAGCATGCCTAACTTTGCTGCTTCCCAGTCCCCTGAATCCCCTGATTCTGTGTAGTCTTGTTCATTAAACCTGCATGCCTTTTAGCATTGTGTGATCTATTTGCTTCCTTTCCCATGATCATTGTATGCAATCTTATGCTACTGTTTCTATTATTTCTTTTTCTAAACAAACCCCTTATTTTCTTAAAACTCTTCTTTTAAATACTTCTTCCTACACGTCACACTATTCTTAGAAAATAGGTTCTGCCCCCTTCGTGTGAGCATTGCTTTGAGTACCCCTGAGTGCTCACTGAACTTTGACACACAAGGCTGGTATTCCACACACCACCTGTCCTGCATTCTTCTAAAATGTCTAGGTGCTGGTATTGGCCTGGGACCCAATGGGGTCCTAGGGAGCTTTGCCGCACCTAGACCATGGCAAAGGCTGTAAACTCGAAGGGGTTTGAGATTGGAAGATTGGGCCTGATTGAAGGCTCCCTATAGCATAGCTTCTTATTTTTCTGTTCTTTAGTATTGTAATTCAGATGCTACTGGTTTGTAATAATTTGTAAACAAACAATTGGGGGTGAATAGTGAATATGGGGGAGGGCTATGCATGCTTAGTATAAATCATGGGTAGAAAACATGCTTATAGGATTTTTATTTATTTATTTGCGCAATAGACAACCTGTATAGGTCATGCATCTCATTCATTAGAGATCCTGCTTTAGGCTCTTTATTTTCAGACTGTCATTACGCTCGTCATGTAACCACGATCAGTTAACAACTAGAAATAATTAACAACAAGCCAAATAACTTGTCATTACTGCATTGGCATATTAGAAATCATGTTCTTAGGAACTCTTATGTGCATTAGATATCTTGCCCATAGGACTTCTTACTTGTTCGAGTTGCAGTGGTTAATTCATGTTAGTCCAATAACCGTGTTAAAATATGGCTAAGTAGTTTGAAAGGTTTTTCTGCAAATACGGTATCACGCGTACCTTTATAAATCAGAATCAAATAGGTGTGTCCATTCCTTTATAAATAATCAGGCAATGTGTAACGATGCCTAGGCAAACCTTAGGCCCGTTAAGAACTGATCAATTGTGTTTCTATTAGCCTAAAACCAACCAACTTCTTTAAGTTTCAACTCTGCCATTCCTATTCTTGTTTAGATTTTCTGAAGTTCACTCAGCTCTTTTCTTAAACAAAATTCTGTTGAAAACGATTTTGAAATGATGCACCTACTTACTTTTATTGAGCTTCTGATTTTATTTACTAGGTTACTCATCTCTGCCCAGATCGTGCTATTATTGCTACTACTTCGTTTTCAAAACCAAGTTTTAACTGCTCCTATCTTTTGAGACCTTAATTGTGTTTAAGTCATGCTATTTATGTGTTTTGTTTGAGGAGGTATATATGAGCCTTTATATGTCTGCATGCTTCCCCCAACATGCAGTATATGTTTTGTATGTCGCCTTAGATTTTTATCCTTTGAAACCAATCAGCCTAATATCCTACCCTTTAGGATTAGTGGTCCTAAGTGCCTCCGGGACTGATAAGATGGGGCGGGTAATAGCATGCAATAGGTAAAACGAGACCATTCCGCGTTTAATACCTTAACGGGGTGGGAACGGGTAGATATGGATATGATGACCACGCGATAACACCACGTGTATAAATGGTTACCGGGTGTTGTGTGGAGTGATCCATATTATGTATAAACCTAGGACCCCTTCCCTTATTTACACGTTTTATTTTCAGAATTCCAACTACTTTTTTTTTTGCGAAACTTCAGCTTTTTTTAAAAACTGCGTTTAACTCGCTACAACTATACGAAACTTCTTCCTTTATTCAAGATTTCAAAACTGCCTCCTCTATCAAATTCAGTTTCTTTAACTTCCTTAATCTCTTGCAACTATTATGTGAAAACCCCCTTTGTATTTGTTTGCCTACTTGTTGTTTGTATTTAAAGTCACAATATAACATGGCCGGGAACCACACTAGTGGATCTTAACGGGTGCCTAAAACCTTCCCCTCGAGATAATTTCTAGCCCTTACCCGAACTCTGGTTTTCCAACTCAAAAACCCTTAGTGTCCTAATGCACTTAATCATTAGGTGGCGACTCTTCAAATCCAAAAACCCAAATCCTAAACGGGAATAGAGTTGTCTACCCAAATGTTGTAAACCCGATTTCGCGAGAAAAAGGGGGCGTCGACAGCACCACCTTAGGACTTGCAATGATGCCAATGGCTTCTCGGAGCCTAACTACTTTCTGATGGAGGTCCTCGAGGCCGGGTACCACCTCGGGACTTGCAATGATGCCAGTGGCTTCCTGTAGCCTAACTTTTTTCTGATAGAGGCCCTCGAGGTCGGGTACCACCTCGGGACTTGCACTGATGCTAATGGCTTCCTGGAGCCTATCTTATTTTTGATGGGTAGTGTTGATGATGAGGTTCTTTGCGGAGAGAGCGGGACTTGAGTTCACCCTCACTCATCTTATCAGGATGTATCGGCCTTTGCACCATCAAGGTCTACTAACTTTACAATGTCGGTTGACCACGCATTTCGTTGTTGATGATGAGGAAGACGAAGGTTGGGAGCGGATGGGCCGATTCGTCCGAGTACACACTGTTGATATTATCCCCGTGGAGTTTATGCCATTCCTTGGGGAATGGAATTGTACACGTAAGTGGTACACTCGTGCCTTCGTAGTTCTTTAATTATGGCGAAGGTGTGTTTCGTAGATGCGCCTTCCTTTCCTCTTCTGCAGCAACTTCATGGATGCCATGCGAGGTTCCTGATCTTCCGGATTGGGCTCGAGAGTTGGCGGCCCACTCGACCTGCGATGAGCATAAGTGGCGAGCTTTGTCTAGGGTCAGACGGGAGGCAAAACATCATGGTATGTGCCGTGCGATCTGTTCTCTTCCCTTTTTTCAGTTGGAAAAGCACTTTCTCCTTCTGCGTACTAACCCTGTTATTGTAGGCATCGGGGAGCCTTCTGAGGCGAGGCCGTGCCTCTTTGGAGAGGGAGAAGGGTTGCTAGCTTCTGGGCTAAAGAATGAAAACAATAAACAAGAGATAACTTTGCAGTGCGACGATGCTCAAAATAAGGTGAAGCTGGACCGGGGGACCGGAGTGGAAGTATTGACTGAGCCTGCCACGCCCGTGATTTCTGGTTTTGGAAAGGCGGTTTCCCCTCCGCTGTCATCCTCTTTTTACGTTGGAGGTACTTCGAGGGATACTCGAAACTCGGAATCGTATGCACCGAGCGACCATACCCCGACTGGGGTCGACTCTTTCGAAGCTGAGGGAGATAGGCTAGCAGATGTGCGCTCGACCTTCGAGGAAGACCAGCGGCTTCATTCTGCGGTGAGTTTCGACACAGGCCTTTCGAGTTTCGCGCCTTCCCTTCCTTATTGTGTTTTCTTTTGCAGGCTTTCGACAAGATTAAGTCCGAGCTGCTTCGCCATGAGGCCAGGCTACGGAAAGCTCTGGATGAGGAGAAATCCCTTAGGCTCCTTTGCGACGAAAGGGGAGTCGAGCTGGCACACTTACGTTATGAGGCGAGTCGGAACTTGAATTATGAGAGCTATTTGAAGGAGAAAATAGTTTTTGTTCTGGGGGAGTGTGTGTTCCTTATTCTAGCTCATGAGGCTAATATTTTGTTTCTTTTCAGTTGCAGAAGAAGACGGAGGACCTGGAGCGCCTTCGGAACGAAGCTGGTCGAGCCAAACGCGAGTATGATGAGTTAAAGGCTCAGGCGGAGGTTCAGGCTTCTGCGGGAAAGGGTGCTCTAACTAAAGCCTCCGCTTTTGATGTTCAACTTCGCTTAGTTAGTGATAACAGCTCGGTTCGAATAGATATATTACGATGCTCGAGTCTGAGCTTTTGAAGATAAAGGCCGAGGTTGTGGATGCCCGGGCTAAAGCCGTAATGAGCCAAACCACAACTGACCAGAAAGTGGCAGTCTATTTGAAGGACGCTGCCGATGCTCAAGCTGAACTGAGAAAGGTTCTCGACCGTGAGGTCAGGAGCAAGGAATATGCTCGGCGTAAGTCTCGAAGGAAAACCCTCGAGGAGATCCGTGCTAGGGGCTTTGACCTCTCAAAAGAGGTGAAGCAGGCGAGGGCAGACGAACGTGGCACTGAGGCGCTTCTGTCTGATGTCGAGGATAGCGAGGATGAGGCCGACGGGCCATAGTCCCCAAGGGGAACATATATTTCACTTTCCGATTCTGTATATAGTACTTTCAAAGCACGTTTGTAGATGGAGCTTGTGTTTTTTTGCATTTGTGTATAAAAAGAAAACCCGCAGTTTTATTCCTCTTGCATTTCTTTTTGCCTTGGTTTTAGCCAGAAAACCTGGTCTTTAGTTGAGAGGAATCCTTTAATTCATAGTATAGCCCCAGGGCTCATTAGGCTGGCCCGTAGGTTCTTACGCACTCGGTTGATGTGACCTTTTAGTATAAGCCGGCGACAACAGCTCTTATACTTTTGCTCTTAGGTAGATTAGTTAACTGTTTTGGGTTTAGTCTCCGAATCGGGTTTCGACTCGAGCTCATTCGACCCTCAAGTTTTGAATTTAGAGTTGGCCCTTAGGCTCTTGCGCGCTGGGTCGGTACGACCTTCTATGCGGGCTGACGATAATGGCTCTTACGCCTTGGGTCGATACGACCTTTTATGTGGGCTGGCGACAATGGCTCTTACGCTTTGGGTCGATGCGACCTTTTATGTGGGCTGGCGACAATGGCTCTTATGCCTTGGGTCGATGCGACCTTTTATGTCGGCTTTATTTTTCCCTCGATGAGGATTTTTTGAAAGTGTTTGCCTGACTCTTTGACGGTTTAATAAAAAACCTCGATTGCGAGTCGTTATATGGCGATGATCGAGCACCTTAGGGGGCTTGGCTCGGAGGCTGAGTATCTCGAAGCCGCTGTTTAGGAGCTGACATGGTTGAAGCTCTTTTGCCTATGTCGAGGGTAGCCTGTTTAACCGGTTCTTTTCGAAGTAGATTCGAAGTAATTGAAGGACTGTGATTTTGTAGCGATGGTCGGGCGTCCCTGAGTTGCGTTAGTTTGGCTGGTACAACCTTGTGACCGTAGTCATTTGTGTTTGGCCAGAGCCATTTAGTCCCGAGTGAAGTAGTTTCGGCGTCTATATCGAGGGTATGCCTTTTAGGGGTCTTACAAGTTCGATATATAGCCTTAACTTTGAGATCGGGTTTATGCCTTTAGTAAGGTCTTACAAGTTTTACATGCCTTTGAGGTCTTACAGTTTTGGATACTTGGTACAAGTACGGTTCATGCCTTGCTTGAGGTCTTACAGATATTGCCACTTTCTACAAATGTAGTTCATGCATTGCTTGAGGTCTTACAGATATTGCCACTTGGTACAAGTATGGTTCATGCCTTGCTTGAGGTCTTACAGATATTGTTGTTGCCTTATACAGATCTTACGAGACCGAGTCTGCCCGCTTGGGGTCTTATGGCCTCGGGTTTTTGATAAGTGGCGATTGGCGATTGACGGCAGTCCTTGAGTTATCGAGGATTTTTTGGCTCGGGAGCCATTATGATGGAGATATCGATTGACGGCAGTCCCCGAGCTATCGAGGATTTCTCAGCTCGGGAGCCATTACGACGAAGATGGCGATTGACGGTAGTCCCCGAGTCGTGGAGGGTTTCTCGACTCGGGAGCCATTACTTGTAAACTTGGTATTGCCTCATTGAGGGCTTACGATTCTGAAGTTTCCGACCCAGGGGGTCATGTGGACTTGAGTTTTCGACGCCAGTTCCCGAGTGTTCGGGACATTTTTGGCTCTGAAGCTGTTTGTGATCTCAGTGTTGCCTCATTGAGGGCTTATGAGTTAGGAGCTCCGACCCAAGGGTCGCATTGTATTGAGTTGTCGACGCCAATCCCCGAGTGTCCGGGACGTTTCTGACAGAGGAACCGTTTTTGCAAAAATACCAAGTCTCTTTTGAAGCGTGAAATGCTTTGATGGAAAGTATTCTTTGATTACTTGGTACAAGTATACATGTTTTTGCTGTCAGGGGCCTGGTACATCATTTTCCTATCGAGACCCCATTCGGCGTATCTTGGCTTCTCCGAGTAGGTGACCTTCCGGGGGGATGCCCCCCAGTATTCGAGGTTGATTGCAAAAGAGGCCTTGGATACTTTGTTGAGTCTTTCTTAAGTAGCATATGGATGTTGCCTCGTTAAAAACCTTGCCGGTAAAACCCTTTTTGGGATAAAAACCCGGTCGAAGGAAAAGAGTGCAGCACATGCTTTTGAAACCTAAGGCCTTCGAGTTGGAGAGTGCTTTGGCCGTTTCGATCGAATACCTACACTCAGGTCAGTGTAGAATGTAATTGAAAGAGAAAGGAGACGGTCATACCTTAGTATAGAATGTGCCCGCGATGTTTTGATCGTTTGTCATGAGGACGCGGTTCCTTTGCTTAGTTTGGTTTGGACTTAGCCGAGGGCGTAGCTTGCTATGGCTATTTTATTGTTTGATAATCCTTTGGCTCCTTCGAGGGTGGAGGCATTGGTGTCGGCATTACGCTGTGCACTGCGAACATTTCCCTTGCCGCATGCTGCTCCCCGTAGGCGGTTTTAATCCCATCCTTTGTCGGGAATTTCATCATTTGATGGAGGGTGGATGACACTGCTCTCATGCAGTGTATCCACGGCCTTCCGAGCAAGGCGTTGTACCTCATGTCTCCCTCAATGACATGGAACTTGGCATTTTGGGTTGTGCCGGCCGACTGGGAGGGTGATTTCCCCTTTCGTTCTTTAGCTCGCCATGTTGAATCCGTTGAGGAGTCGAGAGGCGAGTACGATTTGGTCAAGCAGTCCGAGCTGCTCTACCACCCTCGACCTGATAATGTTGGCCGAGCTACCTGGATCCACAAGTACACATGTTGAAATTTTACAAGGAAAGAGATTACCAGTGCGTCGTTATGAGGTTGAGACAAGGTCTCGCTGTCCTCGTCGCTGAATGTGAGGGCATCCTCGAGTATGTAACCCCGAGTTCGCTTTTCTCTGGTGATGGATACTTTTGTTCTTCTCATCATGGGCTCCTGTGGGGCATCGATGCCTCCATAGATCATGTGGATGACATGTTGTGGCTCATTTGCTTCGTTCTTCTTGGCCGCCTCTCTTTCCCGGAACTGATTTTTGGCCTGGTCACTTAGGAATTCTCGGAGGTGACCTTTATTGAGTAGTCTGGCTACTTCTTCTCGGAGCTAGTGGCAATCCTCGGTCCTGTGGCCGTGCGTGTTGTGAAATTCACACACTAAGTTATGATTCCTTTGCGAAGGATCTGATTGTACAGGCTTGGGCCACCTGGCGTCTCTGATTTTACTAATGGCGAACACGATGTCTGATACGTCAACATTGAAGTTGTATTCTGACGTATGAGGTGCCTCCGTTGGCCCAGCGTGCCTATCAAATCCGGCTCTGTTGACGAGTCCCCGAGGATTCTGTCCTCGGTCCATCCTTCGGTCGTTGCGGGTTATTTTGCGCCTCGGGGCGTTCCTCCTGTCTTCGATGTATGGCTAGTACCTTTCTTTGTTTGGTTTTGGCTCCTTTGCCAGAAGCCTGCTTGGTTATACCGAGCCCCAGGGGCCCCCCAGTTGGTTGTCCTCGACCCTGATTTTCGACTGGTATCGGTTGTGAACGTCCGACCAGGTCACGACGGTATATTCAACCAGATTCTGTTTCAACTGCTTCGAAGCCACCGAGCTTCGCTCATTTAGACCTTGAGTGAAGGCCTGTACTGCCCAGTCGTCGGAGGCTGGTGGTAGTTCCATTCATTCCATTTGAAAGCGAAATACGAACTCTCGCAGCATCTCATTCTCCCTCTACTTAATTTTTAAGACGTCGAATTTCCTTGTTGCTACTTTGATGGCACCAGCATGTGCCTTACTGAAAAAATCCGCCCGCATGGCAAACGAATCTATTGAGTTTGGGGCCAGGTTGTGATACCACATCACTGCCCCTTTAGAAAGAGTTTCCCCGAACTTCTTCAGCAGGACAGACTCGATCTCATCATCACTCAGGTTGTTGCCTCGGAGGGTCCGAGGTTCCGTTGTACTTCGGGAGGTCTGTCATTCTGAACTTCTTCGGAATGGGTTTCGGAGCCGCATCCTGTGGGAATGGCTTTTGCACGAACTTCTTTGAATCCACACCTTTCAGAATCGGAGGTGTGCCCGGAATTTGGTCGACCTTGGAGTTGTAGGTCTCGACCTTCTTGTCGTTGGCTTCTATCTTTTTCTCGCCCGATTCGATCCTCCTCGTGAGGTCCTCGAGCATCTTTACGATGGCGGGGTCGGCTGCCGACCCATTGTTGCTCTATCTCTCTGGTACCTGCCCGGCTGGGTGAGCCGTCCCTAGTGCTACCGTGCTAGGAGTTTTCTGGTGACTTTGCAGCTGAGCAATAACCAGCTGTTGTGCCTGCAACATTTCAAGAATAACGTGAAGGCTAACCTCCAGTTCTTCCCGAGCTGGGGTTTTCTGGGCTTGTTGTTGGTCGCCTTGGTGTATGATCCTGTTGGTGTGGGAGCTTATTTCGACGTGTTGAGCGTCGCGTGAAACCGCGTCCACGGGAATCAGTTCCGGTGCGTTCTCAGTGTTTCGTGGTGGTACACCAACACCTGGGACGTCAACACCATTTCTCCATGGTCTTCAAGGTTGATGTTTTCACGTGCGTTTACGGAGTTAGACATTTTAACCTGAAATCGAAGATCCTGGACAAGAAAAAGTGTGAAAGATAACTTGCGTTACGTGGTTAAACCAGCAAGAAAATAATCACTATTATTTTTAGCCCCACGGTAGGTGCCAAACTGTTTACCGTGAAAATGGTAATAACAGTTAAATTTGATTTTGTGAGGTCTAAAAATACGTGATCTATTTTTATGCTAGTTGTTAAGCAGTTGATGCTTTGTGAAGGACGTAGAAGCGAAATAAGGACTTAACAGCAAGCTGAAAACCAAACTGAATGATTAATAATCGAGGCCTCGAGATTGCTTATCCGGGGCCTCGAGGTCGAGTCGGATGCTCGGCTGAGAGCTATCGTGGGTAGTCGATGGGAGACTAACAGTTGTAATAAGATCAATGATGGCTCTTTAAATCCAATAATAAGCAGTAAATGATGAACAATAAATAGGACACAATGAATGTAAGCAATAAATGAAGTAATGAACTCAAGAGAATGTGTTAGAGAGCAGAGAGAATGTTCTTGTGTATTTTAGTATGGAGCCACCTGTATACAAAATGACAGGATCCCCTTTATATAGGAGGGGAAATCCGAACGTAGAACAAATGTATTAATTACAAAGATATGGAGATGGGACAGCTAGTTAATGCCATGATGCGGGCTTAGACTAGCCTGACAGACTTTGTCGGCAATAGTTGCACGCCTTGGGAACCCCCTACTTTCTCTTTGTAATCGTAGGTCCGGGTTGCCTTAAGGTTGGACACCGATGTCCCCTCGGGATAAAATTCGACCGTGGTCTTAAGCCTTTGGAAACCTTGCTCACGAGGCGTTGTAATGGCCGAAAATTGGACCCTCCGATTTTACCATACACAAGGTTGCAAATGACGGATCGAACAATGAAGAGGCCTTTGGGTATTATTGATGATGTATTGGTTCGAGTTGACAAGTTCATCCTCCTAGCGGACATTGTTATCCTTGATTGTGAAGTGGACTATGAGGTGCCTATTATTTTGGGTAGACCTTTCCTTGCTACGGGGAAGGCTCTTGTTGATGTGGAAGCCGGTGAGCTCACCTTCCCGGTGGGTGAAGTAAAGGTGGTCTTCCATGTGTGCAGATCAATGAGGCAACTGAATAGTAATGAAGTTTGTTCGTTCGTGGATTTGGCAACGGACGTGATTGTTGATGATGCTAGTCCCATAATAAACGTTGAAGACAAATTGAAAGCCGTTTTGCTCAATCTTGATGATGATGAGGAGAGTGATGGCTATGTGGAGTGCGTAAATGCATTGCAAGGTATGGGGTCGTATACTTATGAGCCCCGAAAGATATCTTTGGATCTTGAAAATCGGAAGACTCCTCCAACAAAGCCCTCAATCGAGGATCCTCCTACCTTGGAGTTAAAGCCGTTGACCCTGCATCTCAGGTATGAATTCCTTGGTCCTTCTTCTACTTTACTAGTTATCCTTTCTTCTTGCTTAACTAACATGCAGGTAGAGTCCACATTGGAGGTGCTACAAAGGAGGAAAAGATCAATCAGATGGACTTTGGCAGATATCCCGGGAATAAGTCCGCCTTTTGCATGCAAAACATTATGTGGGGGAGGGTGCCAAACCCTTCGTTGAACATCAAAGGAGGCTAAATGAAGCAATTGAAGAGGGGGTGAAGAATGAGATAATAAAGTGGTTATATGCCGGGGTTGTGTACCCTATTTCTGATAGCTCGTAGACCTCTCCGGTGCAATGTGATCCAAAGAAAGGGCGCATGACTGTGGTAACAAATGACAAGAATGAATTGATCCCAACAAGAACCGTCATCGGGTGGAGAGTGTGAATGGACTATAGGAAGCTTAACAAAGTTAGTCGGAAAGATCATTTCCCGCTTCCATTTCTTGACCAAATGTTTGATAGGTTGGCCGGATGTGCTTTTTATTGCTTTCTTGATAGATACTCCGGCTATAACCAAATCCTTGTTGATCCTGAGGACCAAGAGAAGACCACTTTCACTTGTCCCTATGGTACTTTCGCATTCTCGCGGATGCCGTTTAGGTTGTGTAATGCACCGGCGACTTTTCAATGGTGTATGATGGCTATTTTAACCGACATGGTGGAGAACATTCTTGAGGTCTTTAAGGATGATTTTTTTGTGGTTGGGAATTTATTTGAAGATTCTTTGAACAATTTTGATAGGGTATTGGCTAGATGTGAGGAGACTAATTTGGTGTTGAATTGGGAGAAGTGTCACTTCATGGTCGAGGAAGGCATTTTTCTCGGTCACAAAATTTTAAAGCATGGTATTGAGGTCGACAAGGCCAAGATTGAGGTGATCTCCAAACTCCCTCCCCCTACATCCGTGAAGGGAGTGAGGAGCTTCCTGGGTCGTGCGGGTTTTTATCGCCGATTCATCAAGGATTTTTCCAAGGTGGTGAACCCATTGTGCAAACTTTTGGAGAAGGATGCCAAGTTCCATTTCAATGAAGATTGTATGAAGGCATTCGAGTTGCTTAAGTTCAAGTTGACTACTACTCCTATTGTCACCGCACCGGATTGGAGCTTGCCTTTTGAGCTCATGTGTGATGCTAGTGATATTGCAGTTGGAGCGGTGTTGGGCAAAGAATCAACAAAATCTTCCATCCGGTCTACTATGCTAGCAAGACCATGAATGATGTACAAGTCAACTACACAGTGACCGAAAAGGAGCTACTTGCTATTGTTTTTGCCATGGAGAAGTTCCGGTTGTATTTGATGGGTACTAAGGTGATTGTTCATACCGAACATGCGGAGCTTCGGTATTTGATAAGCAAGAAAGATTCTAAGGCAAGGTTGATGCGATGAGTGCTACTATTGCAAGAGTTTAATCTAGAGATTCAAGATCGCAAGGGTAGTGAAAATCAGGAGGCGGACCACTTGTCCCGTTTGGAGGAGAAGGGGAGGCCACATGACAACCTTGAGATCAATAATTCATTTCTCGAAGAGCAACTCCTAGCCGTTTCAATGACTGGGATGCCATGGTTCGCCGATTTAGCCAATTATCTTATGTGCGGCATTGTACCAAATGAGTTTTCTTCAAACCAAAGGAAGAATCTCAAACGGGATTGCTTGGATTATTATTAGGATGAGTCGTATCTTTTCCGGATATGTATCGACGGTGTGATCCGACGATGTGTGCCAGAAGAAGAACAAATGGGAATTCTTGAGGCTTGCCACTCTTCACCATATGGTGGTCACCATGGTGGAGCTAGAATGGCTACATAGGTTTTGACTTGTGGATTCTACTGGCCTACCATCTACAAGGACGCTAGTAAGATTGTCAAGCGTTGTGATGAGTGCCAAAGGGCCGGTGGGATTTCTTAAAAGAATGAGATGCCCCTTACCACCATTTTAGAGATTGATATCTTTGATGTTTGGGGTATTGATTTCATGGGACCATTCGTGAGCTCTTGTGGAACACTTATATTTTGGTAGTTGTGGACTATGTGTCAAAATGGGTTGAAGCCGTGGCTTTACCCAACAATGAAGCTCGAAGTGTGGTGGCATTCTTGAAAAAGAACATCTTCACAAGGTTTGGTACTCCGAGGCCATTATTAGTGATGGGGGTTCGCATTTTTGTAACCGGGCTTTTGATACCTTGCTCACCAAGTATGGTGTCACTCATAAAGTCTCAGCCCCCTACCATCCTCAAGCAAGTGGATAGGTTGAAGTCTCCAACAGGGAGATCAAGAGTATTTTGTCAAAAACTGTGAATGCCAACCGGACAGATTGGTTAAGAAAACTTGATGATGCTCTTTGGGCTTATGGGACAACCTACAAGACGCCGATTGGGAAGTCTCCATATCGATTGGTATTTGGGAAGGCGTGTTACCTTCCGGTAGAACTTGAGCATAAGGCCACGTGGGCATTGAAGAAGCTTAATCTTGAATAGGATGTTGCTGCAAATCTAAGAGTGGCACATTTGAATGAGCTTGATGAATTCCGGTATCATTCCTACACAAGTTTGTCCCTTTACAAGGAGAAGATGAAGTACCTCCATGACAAGTACATACACAACAAGGAGTTTAAAGAAGGTGATCTTGTGCGATTGTTCAATTCCCGGTTAAGGATGTTTCCGGGCAAGTTGAAATCTAAACAGAGTGGTCCTTCTGAAGTAGTGAATGTAACCCCCTTTGGTGCTCTAGATTTGAAAAATAAGAATGATGAGGTTTTTAGAGTCAATGGGCACCGGGTTAAACATTATCTTGGCAAGGTTGATGATGGCCACATTGTGGCGGTTCTTCATTTCAAGTGATTGGTAATCTGCGTTGTGCCCCGACGTTAAGTCAGGCGCTTCTTGGGAGGCAACCCATGTGTTTTTCTTTCCTTTGTTTTTCTTCTTTGGATTAGATAGGCTTTGTTTTGTGCTAACTAGTTTTGAAGTGTATGCAAGAATGGGTGTGCATGACAGGGACTATGCAAGAAAATTTGGCTAAGTGTCAAAATGCATAGTCTTTGAAGTTGGCATGTCAAAAACGCTTAACAAATTGCGGCCGCACACATTTTTGTGTGGTCCGCACTAATGCTGCGGCCGGACTCACTTTTGTGCGGTCCGCAGCGAGAGTTCACAATGGCAGTTAAGGAGTGCGGACCACATCAAAATTACGCGGCCGCACTCAGTTAAAAATCTGGGGCCCATGGGTGAAAGTATAAATAGGGCTTCTCTCATCTTTTAACACTTTTCGATCTTCTAAGCCCTGAAGCTAGACTAGCACAGTGAATTTCCCCATTGCTCTCAATTTTTCCCTCATTTTATCACCTGCATCTTCATTATTGGTATGTTAAATTTATCTATAGATTCTTCATCTTTTGTTTTGTTTTGTTCTTTGATTTAGGGTTGATTACATGCCTAAACATGTCAATAGTTAGTCATTGTAGCTTAGATTCATGTGGGTAGTATCTTGAACGTTAAGTGGGGCCTGGGTAATTAGCCAAACATGTTTGATTGCTCAAACCATGTCCAAATTGTTAAAAAGTTGTATAAACCCTAAGTCACTGCCCGTAAATTTCTTTTATTTTAAGCAAATACACTAGGCAGTGCCTAGCACTAGTTTTATATATATAGAAAAAGAATAAAATAAAGTAGCGTGCTGTCTTACGATGTGTAAGACTATAAGATATGACTACTACATAGGTCCTATTATCAATTTTCGACTTGTAAAACCCAAAACTGATATTACAAAATGATCTACTAAGAATATGAAATATAATGTATAAAAACTAGCCTATTGCAAACATAGCCATTTTCTGCATTTGCGTATAATTGATTGACGGGATGTCCCATCAAGATGTACTGCTCAAAACTTGTGTAACCCAACTCCATTGCATGTGATAACATCCTGTGCATATACAGTTTGTATTCCAATGATTCAAATTGTGTTGTAAAAAGGTGGCTATTTGCTAACATCAGCACTGCCTAGTACTAGTTGCACGTGATAATTGTGCATATTTTTGTTCTATATTTGGAGGACGATCCTTGACTGAATGTAACCAATATCTCCTATCATGTGTTGTTTGTATATCCTTCTTGATGTAGCTGCTGAGCTGCTGCATTTTCTGTTATGTAATTCTTCTACAAATCCATTTGAAAAGCAGTGACTCGACCATTTGAGCCTGGACTGTTCCAGTATGCCTGTTCTGTTGCATTTTCTTGTGAATTCCAGGCCAATTCATACGTTATTTCTGTGTCAATCCATTCATGGGATAGTGAACTAAGGAGTATTACTAGATTTTTACGTTCCATCACACCTCTTGATCCCATTTCAATTAGCCAAAGTCCTTTATCTCTCCTCGTTGCCCTGCAGATATTCTTGGGCAGTCCCTTGTTGCTGTTCCATTTTTGTGTACCTATTTGATTTAACAGGCAACAGGTCTTCAAACTAAGTCTTAGGACACTGTAAAATCTGATGTAAAGTATAGACTTATAAGAACAAGTCCCTGCAACAACGACAATCCATAGTGTCCTAAAACTAAGTCTTGGTTCCATGCTTGTGCCTACCCTCGATTTCCTTCCAGTGGAATGAGTATATTGTACTAATACCATGAAATTTCCTCGAGGAGTAGGGCATAGATACAGTAACTTCTCCTGCAAGAAAGAACAATGTTAGTGTAAAAAACCATCACCGCGATCTTCTCTATAAGGATTTGATCATAGTGACTGTGTGTGTGATGTCTTTCAAAACCAAGGTGTTTAGCCTTGATTTTTGCCTGGCTCCCTGTATATGTTGCTGATGCAAAGTAGTTCCTTGATGATCTTATAATGCCTCTCCTTGATAGCCTACTGAAGTAGTTTATGCAAGCCAATGAACATTCCTTTTTCCACAAAAAACTGGCCAGTACAATGATTTGTGCCCAGAATTGCTGCTGTATAAACGCGCATATGTGTGCCTCTGCTCCTAGAATCTCTTGCTTATATATCAGTAACATCTTTGTTGTAAAGTATCCATATGGTGTCCAGCTTATGTACCTTGAAAATTCCTTTGAAGAACACTGTCTTGTCCCCGTGCAATTGGACAGTGTTAGCTTTTCGTGTTTGACTCTTTCCTTTTGAGTTTGTATTTTGGATCCAATTGCTGAGTTGATTACATTCCTTAACTTAATGGAACTACGAAGATGAAAGATATCATGCCAAAGCTCACCCATAATCTCATAATCACTCAGCTGCTTCCTGTTGATCTGCATTGTCATGCTTGTGCCTACCCTTGCTTCCCTCCCATTGGAATGAGTACCTAGTACTAATACCACCAAATGGGAGTTGTTCACGAGAAAGGGCATGACCATAGTAGCATTCCCGGCACAAAAGAAAACTACGGTAGTAATAAAAATGATCACTATACCCTCCTCCGTATGGACTTGAGCATACTGATCGAGTGTGTTCCCAGAATTCCTCCAGCTCCTGCCACTCCTTTCCTCCTCCCCTCCTAGGTTCTTCCAACCTTCACTCTTTTCAAATTGTGCGGCAGCACTCATTTTTGTGCGGTCCACACTTTGAGCTTTGCGGCCGCACACACTTTTGTGCGGTTTGCAGCTCTTTCAGTTAGGAAAATTGTATGCTTGAATTGTGCGGCCGCACTCAAAGTTATGCGGTCCGTAGTGGACTTGTGCGACCGCACTCATTTTTGTGTGGTCCGCACTGATGAAACATCAAAGACCCCAGTTGTCTGAACCTGGGGCTATATGCCGCAGTCAAAATTGTGCGGTCCGCACTCTTGATTGTGCGGCCGCACTCACTTTTGTGCGGTCCGCACTGCCTTTCCGAGACTGTTTTGATGCAACCTTCAATCATGCTTATGTATATATTATGAGCTTCAATTGTAACTAATTTCTAGTTCTTATGTGTTGCAGACAATGGTTCGATCACGTGGCAAAGGAGATATGCCAAAAAGGAGGGTAGAACCGTCCCGAGGCTGGGGTCGAGGCAGAAGCAACCTCCCTTTAGCAATCCAAAGAGCAATAAGTACAAAAGCCACAACAAATAGAGCCCCTGATACCTCTGAGACCGGTGAGTATGTCCCCTCCGGGGAAGCTTCTGAGGGTAACTCCGTGCAAGCACAGCCGGAAGCCCAATCACAACAAATCCCAGGGAGATTTCATTTGGTAGATGAGTCGTTTTCAGCGGCCAGTTCGTCTGAAGGTTCGGAAGAGGGTAGTCAAGATTCTAAACCCTCTTCCTCACATGCCCCACATGTTCCTATCAACCTAGATAATGATGATGATGTCCCAGACAATGTTATAGGGGGCGATACTGCAGTGGGAGGTTTAGAGAGGTCAAGGAGGTCGGAGGATGGATTTGTCAGTGCCAATGCCTTTGCAAAGTTTAGGGAATGGTGGCCACAGAGGTCGCTCACTCTTGAGCGACAATTTTTGATGAAAGACTTAAACAAGCATAACCCCAATGTCATTACGCAATTCCCGGAGCGAAAAGGATGGAAATGGTTCACCAACATCGTCCTAGATGCATATGAGTACCTGGTCAAGGAATTCTACGCGAATGTTGCTCACATCAAATAGGGAACGAAAGTGACAAAACTGCGGAATCTGACGATCCGCTTTGACTCCGGTGCACTGAACAAATATGTGGGATTTGAAGAAGTAGAAGCAGCGCAGTACTTGGAAAAGCTAGCTATAGGTGATACAGCTCGTCCGTGGTTAGTTGAGATTCTGGCAATCCCAGGTTCAACAACCCCGTGGTTCACAGCAGGAGTTCCAATTGTCCGAGCCACCCTAAACTTTGAAGCAAAAAGGGTGGAAAATGTTCGTGTGTAGCTGATAAGTAGGTATTTTGACTGCTTATTTGCTCTCTTTTACTTGCGTTTTAGCTAAAAAAACGCTTAAAGGTATTCCCGGAAACTAACGAAATGTGCTTACTTGCAGGAATAGTGGGAAATGAGCCAAAGAAGTCAAAATCAACTTATGAAGGAGTCCAAAGTGAACAGGAGCCAAAATAGGGGGAAAAGGCTAGCAGTGCGGACCGCACAATTCTAGTGCGACCGCAGAGTGAGATTTAACGAAGAGGTTTGAGCCAGTTCAGATAATGCGGACCGCACCAAAAATGTGTGGCCGTAGAAGGACAAGTGCGGCCGCAATCATTATTATGCGGTCCGCATGATTGAAGAATCAGAGAGTTGATCAAAGTCCAAAAACTGAAGAGTAAAGACCGCAACACTTTTGTGTGGCCGCATAATCAAAAGCGCGGCCGCACCCACATTTATGCGGACCACAGAAGCCTGAAGTTCCGAGCCTAGATTCCCAAGACTGCGAACCGCACGATAATTGTGCAACTGCAGAAGCCCATTTTGCGGTCAACACCAGAATTATGCAGCCGCACAACTTTCTTAGGCGTATTTTTGTCGGATATTTTCAGCTTAGTATAAATACAACATGTTGTCATATTTAGGATAAGTTTAGTTTGCAGAGGTGCACCTGAGCGGTGTTCTTTACTTCTTTGAGTAAATTTGTATTAGTTTGACTTCTTAACATTAGTTTCTTTTTGTTTAATCAATTATTATGCAATCTATATTTCTTTATCTTTAATGAGTAGTTAAATCTTTAGCTAGGGTTGTGGCTCAACCCTAGTATGGGTACTTAATAGGTATTTAATTTTAGATCTTGTTTGTGATTGGGTTAGTGTTATTTAGCCTTGTTTATGATTAAATCCTCAAATTAATGGTTGCAAACATTGATTCATGCCTATTTCACCAAGTCTTTGCTTGAGAAAGAGAGACTAGGTTTAGGAAAACTTGGCTATCAAGGAATTAGAGTGAACTCAAGAAATTGATAGCCCCAATTAAAGGGTCAAATCTAGAGATAGTAAGACCCGACTTGAGCATATATCACTTGATTTGTGCAAATACCCATTTGGGCTTGAGAAAGCCAAATTGGGTAAAATCACACAAACTACCGAGAGGTATAGAGTGCACAATTGCGTGTGATTGCTATACCACGATCCCAATAAATCAAACCTGCCCTATAGTTTACAACCCGTTAGGTAGCAACCTAGGTGAATGTCACGACCCTAGATTCTTTTATCATTCGAAAAATACTCAAAACCAAAAACATTGTCTTCTAGTTTAATAGTTGCAATCATTTGTTAAAAGTAAAAATAGAAACAAACAATGAATATTTGGAAGTACAATCTAAGGCATATCATACATTTACTCTAGTTATGTACCTAATCCAAATTCTAACTCCCTGTGGATTCGATCCCGACTCGTGTTGGGTTTATTATTGCTTTGACTGCCTCACTACCTAATTATGGTGTAAGTTTGGGCGAGATCAATTTGTCACACCTCCTTTTTTACACATCTACCCCGAAGGATAATGTATAGGGGAGTTTTTCCAATTAAAGTGACATTATTCCAAATGGGATTATTTATTTGATTTAAAGTCGCCACTTGGGATAGGATTGGCTTTTGGTGTCCCAAGTCACCGGTTTAATTTGAATCCCAAATCGAGGAAAATTTCGACTTTCCAATTGGAGTCTGCGAACCAGAAATTCTGAATAAGGAATTCTGTTGACCCGAGGGAAGGTGTTAGGCACCCACGGATACCGTGGTTCTAGCACGGTCGCTTAAATATTATAAATGGCTAAAATCTGATTTTTATACATGTCATCCTATAATGCAATTTTAGAATTATTTACCGCTTTTAGTTAAATTTTTTAAGAAAGTGAACGTCGTTTAAAAACGTGTTTTTGGATCACGTCACATGAAATGCACCTGAATCCTCGACACATTTTTATCCAACGTTTTGGGATTTGGATTTGGGTTGCATGAAATGCACACCCGTATTTAGGAAGGTAAAATTATTAAAAAGCGCGCTTAAAGCGACTAACGTGTTATTAACTTTGCGGGAGGCCATGAAAATTCGCTAAATGGCACGTCCCAATTTTTACGTATTTTAATATAAATAATTAAAGAGGGCCACGCAATTTATGCATTTTATTTGACGCGGCTCACCTCATTTATTATTTAAAGGCCATCCTAGAGCAAAAATAGGATTTTCTATTGTATTTGTCTCTAAAGGGCCCTAATTAATTAATATTATTAATACTATCATTTAAAGCAATCAAGGAATTTGGGCCTCGAGTTCAAGTCCACACTCTAACAAGAGAAAAACCTCTTAATTCGAGCATGCTACTTAATTAACGAGCCCGAAATCCGAATTACAAAATTAATCCTGATGATCTACTATGAATTCTAGCCTTCAGTGATTCTTTTGGGCCTATATGATTGGCCCAGGACTGTGGACACACGATCAGCTGAACGAAGCTAACGAGTTAATACTCTAAATTTCCAAATTTAACAGCAACTCAAGGTGGTTAACATTTCAATCCAAAGAGAACATCTAATTTGACGTTAACAATAGCTAATATCAAATCCAACAGAATTTACTCTAGCACTTATTCCTAATGATATGATAAAAGTCACATTGAATTTTATTCTAGCAAGTGAATGGACCAAATCATGAGGAAAACAAGAGGGACTTTAAGTTGCATTTTTACACTTGATTCTGTTTGCTTGCAGTAATTGAGTTATATGTCAAACAAAAGGGAAAATTGATGGTCTCAAACATTTCTATACTGAAACTGATGTCAATTATGCATCCTGTTTCGAATTTCAAATGGAGGCACGCAAATAACCTATATCCAATTCCTAGTTCATTATTTATCTAAACATAAGCATTAGCACATACTTAAACAATAACAAATATTGCCTAACATCTATGATCCTGTTTTGAGACGTTTAAAGAGCAACAGCGTATTTGATATTAGTTCACATTATTTTGAATCCAACACTTCTAATGCCATGTTCATATGACTATGAAAAGGAAATAAAACCATCTGAATCTCGCATAGTCCAACTGTCCGGTCTTAATTACAAGCCATAGTCTAATAACAGTCATGCAATTACATGAAAATGTGATTCCGGCCAGGCTTTTGCAAAATCCGGACTGGAACTGTCCTTAATCGTGTGTTTCTATGAGAAACACAAGATTAAGGACTATTACAGTCCAAAATCGAATGGACTCCAGAAGTTTTTTATTAAAAAAATTAGGGTTTTGGGGTCAATGTTCGATCTGAAATTCGAAACATTTGAGGAAGATTTGAAGCTTATTGACTGTGGATTTGGAAGGAGAAGGGTGAGGAGAAGCCTTGGTGTAAATTTGGACTGGTTTGGTGGTGGCGCCGCCGTGGGTGGCGGAGGCGGCGTCACTGTTTCGAATATTCGAGGAGCCGGGCTAAGATTTGAAGAAAATCATTTTGGGGGTTGGAAAGAGGAGGGGAAGAAGATTTGAGGGTGTAAATTTGGGGTTCAACGGAGCATCGCCGCCGCCGTGAGGCGATTTCCGGCGGCGGTGTAAGGCGGAGGGCGACGGGGAATTAGGGTTGCGGGTGGTGGGATTCTGAGAGACGGAAAGGGGGTAGGGGTAGGGGAATTCGACAATATTATATTAAAATGAAACCACTTCCCAGCCATTGGATCAAAGATCCTCGACGGCTGGGATTTCTTCGTGATGAAACGACGCCATTTCGTTAATAAGGGGGCTGGACCGGGTAGTTTGGGTTTGGGCTGGACTGATCTGAAATGGGTTGAGGGGTTTTGGGCTTGATTTCACCTGGATTTGGCCCAAAAATGAAGACCCATTATCTTCTTTTAATTCCTTTTCTTTTGATTTTTTTGTTTATTTATTATTTTCTGAATTTTGTTAAATAAAAAATAAAATATCCCAAAGCAACTCTACAATTGTACTAATTAATTTCTATAACAAAAATAAAAAATGCAAAAGACACATTTTTGGTATTTCTTTATTTTTCGCAATATCAATTTACTAATAAACATGCTAGAATTGGATCCTAACTGCTATTATGCTATTTTGTAATTTTTCTTTCATTTTATAACAACTACAAGAATGCACATAAAATGCAAACAACACAAAATCATGCAATTAACTCCTAAAAATTCAATTACTAAAAGAAAAATTCTAATTTTAATGAATTATATAGGAGTAATTTAAGCGCGGCAAAAATCACGTGCTCACAGCTGCCCCTCTTTGCTCGGAGACACGAAGGATTTTCGGGCAAAGATAAATGAGCAACTATGAGATTTTTGCCTACTCGGCACTCCATGCGAAGCATTTTTAAAACCGTCTGACCGAACCCTGCTTCAAAGGTTGCCTACATATCCTTGGCTATAAAGGAATCAGGTCAGTGTAGATCTGGAAGGTTTGGTAGCTGGGACTACAAAGAGCTGTGATTTCACTGCTGTTGCTGCTGCTACTGCTTGCTGACCTCCTTATTACAGCAAAAGGAATATCAAAGCTAAGCTAGCTATGCCTATCAACTATGAGTTACAAGATTCCTATCTATAATTCTCTTGAAACTTGATCTTGAGTCTTAGCTGATTTTGTTGTGGACCCTGATCTGAATCTTGATGCTCGCGAGTTGTAGGTGTTGTTTCTTTCTTCAGCATTGTGTCAAAACGGAACAGGCGGAGCTTGTGACTTCAATCACGTTCTGAGCAATCCGCATCTTTGTTTGATTCAACATTTTGAACTCATTTCTTTTTGTTCTTTTCTTCTTTTCTTTATTCTGGATTGAGACTCATTCTTTTTGTCGTCTCGAACCCTGTGCCTCGAGTTCAAACCTGCTTAAGATACCAAAACAAACAAACGAACGAAATTTTTCTGCCCCAGTTTTCACTAGGAAAATTTCGTGAGTTAGTTGTGACACCTATCTAAGCAATCAAATCAGGATTGTGTATCCTTGTGAATGAAGCCAGGTTATGCTGGGAAATGACCAGGTTATGCCGAAAAAGAAAAAGGTCCTCGGGTTATGCCGGGACGGAAAGAAAAAAGCTCCTTAGGTTATGCCAGGGAGATCCACGGGTTATGCCGGGATGGAAAGAAAAAAGCTCCTTGGGTTATGCCAGGGAGATCCACGGGTTATGCCGGGATGGAAAGAAAAAGGCTCCTTGGGTTATGCCAGGGAGATCCACGGGTTATGCTGGGATGGAAAGAAAAAAGCTCCTTGGGTTATGCCAGGGAGATCCAGGGGTTATGCCGGGATGGGAATAAAAAAGCTCCTTGGGTTACGCCAGGGAGATCCACGGGTTATGCCGGGATGGAAAGGAAAAAGGCTAAAGGGGAAAATGCTCAACTCAGGGATTGGAGCCCTAATGTTGGCTAAAGGAAAAACGCTCAACTCAGGGATTGGAGTCCTAATGTTGGCTAAAGGAAAAAAAACGATCAACTCAGGGATTGGAGCCCTAATGTTGGCTAAAGGGAAAAACGCTCAACTCAGGGGTTGGAGCCCTAATGTTGGCTAAAAGGAAAAACGCTCAACTCAAGGGTTGGAGCCCTAATGTTGGCTAGAGGGAAAAACGCTCAACTCAGGGTTTGGAGCCCTAATGTTGCGCTCAACTCAGGGGTTGGAGCCCTAATGTTGGCTAAAGGAAAAACGCTCAACTCAAGGGTTGGAGCCCTAATGTTGGCTAGAGGGAAAAACGCTCAACTCAGGGTTTGGAGCCCTAATGTTGGCTAAAAGGAGAACGCTCAACTCAGGGGTTGGAGCCCTAATGTTGGCTAAAAGGAAAAACGCTCAACTCAGGGGTTGGAGCCCTAATGTTGGCTAAAAGGGAAAACGCTCAACTTAGGGGTTGGAGCCCTAATGTTGGCTAAACCAAGTAACAGGTTGATATTGGGAATTCTAAACTATCCTTTTTGGGATTCTTTTGTTATTATTCTTTTTTTCTCTTTTTTTTTCATTTTTGATAAGATGCAGGAAAGAACTTGGAGGAAACTTCCCTTTTGGCATTGATTATTTGCTGCAAAGCTGTTTCAGCACTTGCGCGTTTCTTTTCTTTTGGCTGCATCTGCTTTTGCGCGGTTGCCTAGATTGCACCTGTTTCAATTTTCAAACAAATAACAATTGTTAGTTTGAAAGGTGGTTGGTTTTGTGGCCTTGATTGCTTGATCCCGGCCTAGCTTCTGTTGAGAACCTTTGCTGCTTACTGGGTTTGAAGATTCTTCTCTCTTTCAAAATGGATGGCTCATCTTTCAGGATTTCATGAAAAACCTTTGTCCCCCTCCTTTTTTTGTTTTTCTCTTTCAATAGCTTTGATTGCAAAGCATCCGCCATCATGGCCAGTCGGGATTGACTTGATGCACTCGCTGAAGCTGGGTACTTTTCTTTAGCTTTTGTTAGGGGGAGCCCTGTAAAGCCAGTCCCGCCACCTTTTCTTTGTAATAGTTTCGGAATTAGCATTAGACCGATAGGGATTCAAGGAAAAAGTAACCAAGAAGATGAATTTAAAGAGAAGCGTCCCTTTCGGGGGGAAGAGAAGGACTTATCTGGGGTGCATGCAAGCTTCAAATAAACATGACATGCTTCTTGGACTGGATGCCCGACCCGCACAAACTTTCCAGCTTCTCGTAAACTCATTGACCCGTGTCTCAAAACCAGGGGACCTTGCCAGGACTCTTTCAGTGGTGGGAGATGTCTTCTCTTCGGCCGACGGCGCCCTTTGCGGGTTTTCGCCAATCGACCTCTATCATTTCTCTTCTCACGTCGCCCGATAGTGCTCTTTACGAGTTTTCACTAAGCGGACTCACTCATTTTCAAATTCTCTACTCACCATCGCCTTATGGTGCCCATAGGTTTTCACCGATAAGACTCTCTCATTTTATTTCTCTCAATTTGATTGCATCAGATTCCAACAATGATGTTTTCAATTCCCATGCCTTTGCCAATTGATCGGAAGGACTTGGACAAGGTTTTTGGGTAAAAAGAATCTTGATGGAATTACAACTTTGGAACCGTTTTGGTGGGCTCATTGCCGAGCCATTATATCATCTGCCCCAGTTTTATTTTTTGGGGGAATTGGGATTTTTGTTTTGGTGTGACTAAACCCCAGAGAGAGGCTGCCTACGTATCCTTTCGGAATCAAGTCAAACGTAGTTCAGGGAAAACATTTGGTTTTGTTGTTTCTGTTTTTGTTTTCTTTTTCTTTTTCTTTTCAATCATATTTTCTTTTCTTTTCTTTTTTTTTCATTTTTTTTTCTTTTTCTTTTTCATTTTTTTTTCTCTTTCTCTTTTTTTTTTCTTTTTTTTTTCCTTTCAATAGTACTTTCGGGTTCCAAAGAGGGTAACCAAGGAAGGGTAACTGGCTCAAAGGGTTTGCGAAAGATTGATAGTGTTTGGATAGCGGGAATGAAAGCCTTCGTCATCTCAATTGAACAAAGTCGTCACCGCAGAGAATCTAGACATAGTACCTTTTTACTGCATCCGCATTCACAGCTGCTTCGGGATCATTGCCTTCGATGTCTCCCAAATACAATGCTCCTCTCGGCAATATCTTTCTGATGATGTATGGACCCTTCCAATTAGGAGCAAATTTTCCTTTGGCTTCCTGGTGATGAGGGAGAATGCGTCTTAACACGAGTTGTCCCACTTCAAAATTCCTGGGTCGTACTTTTTTGTTATAAGCGCGGGCCATTCTTTGTTGGTACAACTGTCCGTGACAAACAGCGGCCATCCGCTTTTCATCAATTAAAGACAACTGTTCCAGACGAGTCTTGACCCATTCACTATCCTCAATTTCTGCTTCAACGATGATCCGGAGAGAAGGGATTTCTACCTCTGCGGGTATAACAGCCTCGGTTCCATAGACCAAAAGGTATGGGGTAGCTCCTACTGATATGCGCAATGTGATGCGATATCCTAGCAACTTTTCATGCCATTGTCTGGAGCTCTGAATCATCTTTCTCAAAATCTTTTTGATGTTCTTGTTTGCTGCTTCAACGGCACCATTGACCTTAGGTTTATTCCCAAGTTGTTCCAATTCTTGATTTACGTTCCTAAACACCTCTCCTTCATCATATTCTTGTTCTTTGTTCATTATTTCACAATTAGACAGCATGTTTGGATATGGGCATGAAGTCCGCAAGCATGTCATGTTATTTAAGGCCGCATTATTAGAACTGAAAGAAGAAATAATAGCAAAATCAGAAAAACAAATGAACGATGAAATATTGATTTCATTTCTTGGAATTGGGAAGATAACAGGGTTTACATTGGGAAATTTAAAGACAAGAAACTAAAGAAAACACCTGAGTTACACCCCGGAATAACTCGGGATGCAGAAAAAGTAGCAGGACAGGTCTACCGGGACTCCCGCCTGATTGGAAATGGCGTAGCCTTCCAGTTTTGAAGCTTGGCGCTTGGTCCCATGTATAACACCTCAGCGGTGCTAGTGCCCTCTCCCGGCTGGACCATATGGGTTTCGTAGAGTATTTTTCTCATTGCCCCACATATTTCCTCAATTTCTTCAGCCGTGAAAACCTTATCATCTCCCTCTTTACTGTACTTAGGCTTGACAAAAGTTTCATACAAATGTACCACCTCATAATCGGCCATTTTCATTTTTTGAAAGAACACTTCTGCTTCCTCAGCAGTCACAGGCTTCTTAGGCGGGAAACGCCTTCTGGTGGCATTGTTTACCTCCTCTACATTTGAATATTTCTCAACAGGGGGGTTTTCTAGCAGCTCTCCCAAGATCTCTTTACCCTTGTACGTAACCACCGTCTGATGATAATTCCATGGTACTGCAGCAGGGTTCGTCATAGGCTTCTGTGGTACGCGTCAAATAACCACTGGCTCACTCAGCCGAGGTGGTTTGATTGTCCCCCACACCACATAGGCTTGCTTGGATACGTACATCTGTGTTCCTTTTCAGATCAGCATTCTTTTCTGGTTCTGTCTTGGTGTTTTTGCTCTTCTCTTCCCCTTTCTCTTGCTTCGGGGCCACCTTTGGCTTTCTTTCCGCATCAGCGATAGCAATTATAGCTTTTAATGCTGGATCAAATTCTCTGTCTTCATTGATCATCCCGATCACCGGCCCGTTGTTGTGGGTTGGCAGTGGGTCATTGGTCACATATGGGATATCCTCATCCCTCAGTATTATTTTTCCTTGCTCTATTAAGTTTTCCACCGCTTGTTTCAGAGTCCAACAGTTTTCTGTATCATGCCCCTCAGCTCCTGAGTGATAAGCGCATCGGCACCCCGCTGATAGGAAGGCGATTATGGGTTTTGCCTATTTGGAGGTATGGGCTGCAGCAGACCCATTTGAACAAGCTTCGGAAACAGACTGGAGTAGATTCACCAATTGGTGTAAAATTTGGCCTCCTAGGTGGTTCACGAGGACGGAAGTTATTTTGTGGAGGACGGGGGTTATAATGGTTTTGGTGAGGAGGCTGTTTTCTTTGAAATGGAGCTTGGTTTCTATTGGCAAAAGGTTGAGCATTCATGACCGCATACGGTTGAGGAGCATAAGCCATGTCATGGTGAGGGTAGTAATGTTGAGGGGTTCTTTCTGGGAACATGGGTCTAGGAGCACGATGTCTTCTTGCACCTGATACCGCCATGGATGTTTCTTCTTTTTTCTTGGCCATTCCTCCGGATCCGCCTTGAATGGCTTGGGAGGTTGCTCTGATAGCGGACTGGCTCAAAATTCTACCCGTATTCAATCCATTTTCCACCATTTCCCCGATCTTAATCGCCTCTGCAAAAGGTTTGCCCATTGCCGACATCATGTTCTGGAAGTAATCTGCTTCCTGGGCCTGAAGGAAGACAGTGACCATTTCTACTTCATCCATCGGAGGTTTCACCCTCGATGCCTGTTCGCACCACTTAATAGCATATTCTCTGAAACTTTCCGAGGGCTTCTTCTTCAAATTTGCCAAGGAGTTCCTGTCTGGTGCGATGTCGATGTTGTATTGAAAGTGCGTTACAAAATCTCTGGCAAGAGCATCCCAAATGTGCCATCGAGAGACATCTTGATCCATATACCATTCCGAGGCGATGCCTACCAAGCTTTCTCCGAAGTAAGCCATCAACAACTCTTCTTTTCCGCCGGCCCCACACAACTGATTACAATACTTTTTCAGGTGAGCAATGGGATCTCCATGCCCATCATACTTTTCGAACTTTGGCATTTTAAATCCCATGGGCAGGTGCACGTGAGGGAACATGCACAGATCAGTATAAGAGACACTCTTCTGCTAAACCTTGCATGTTCTTCAGACTCTGCTCAAGGCTCCTCATTCTTTTTGCCATCTCATCCTGTTTAGGAGCTTTAGGCGTTTTATCTTGCCCTGGTGTAAGCTCAAATGGCGGTGGCTGAGGGTAAGTGTATTTGGGATATTGAGGAGGATCTGCTTGAAAGATGGGATTTTGGAAAGTGAAGGCCGAGGGATCAAAAGCGAGCCTTGAGAGTGAAGGCTGTGTGGTGGCGGAGCATGGTGGAGCGGTGAAAATATTGGGGACTGCTCCTGATGTGAACACCTGGGGGCGTACCTTAGAAGGTGTTCCTATAAAGTGAGCAGACGGGGTATTCGGGTGACTGATGGGGATGTTAGAAGTACCCCCGGTTCTCGGGAACAATTCAGGAATGCCAGGGATACAACTTGGAGGCTCCCTGCCATTAGTCCATGCGTCCCACATCTCCATCATTCGGAGACGTAATATCCGATTTTCTTTAGCTGTGGCAGATTCGGAGGCCGGGATCCCTGAGATGGGGCTGTCTTCGGTGATGAGAACTGGTGGCAAAGTCGTTTCAGACGACATTTATGTACTTCCTTTTGATTTGGTAAAATATCGATGCGATTCCGGTCTACCAAAAACCAAGCACCGTTTCTAAAAACCTAAGTTGGAAATTTGACAGCAACCACGATTAGTTTGAGACAAGTAAGAGATAGGTAACCGCACGTTGGGGTGTGATGCACCTATACAGTTAAATGAGTGTCTACATGTTTGCCACGGTTGCATGCGTCATCCCGGCTCCTCTTCTCGTTTCTTTTCTTTTGATTTCTGTTTGCTCGCTTTTGCTTTCTTGTTTTCTCTCATTTTGATTTTTCTCTCCATTTTCTTTTCTTTCATGGTTTTTCTCTTTTTGTGTTTCTTTTCCACTCTTGTTTTTCTTTTATTTCCTTCCCCCGTATTTTTTTTCTTAGGGTTACGGTCGAATCTTATGGAGATTGCCTACGTATCATGACCCCGCATGAATCAGACCAAGCGTAGTTCTTGCAAATAAGCTAACTCTTTTTTTTTGGAATTTTGAAAGAAATGCTTTAAAAGAAAAAGGGAAATATATTTTTTTTTTTGATTTTTGATTTTGATTTTTTGAAAGAAAGAGTTCTAAACATTTCTTTTCTTTTTATTGGAACTTTGGGAATTTTTAGAAGTAAAAAGAAATAGTTTTGTTTGAATTTTTATTTATTTTCTCTTTTTCTATCACGAAAGAAAAATATATTTTTTTCTTATTTTGAAAGTTGCCTCTTAATTTTCGAAAAAGGGACTTTTACGAAAATGTTTTGGATTTTTGAGCAAAAATATTTTCGGACTCAATTTTCAAAATTTGAATTATTTTTTTTATATTTTTTATTTATGAAAGAAAGACATCTAAGGAGTTTTTTAATGACTTATTTTGACCTAAAAGGAAAAAGTGGCTATTTTTGCAAACTTTTCTTTATCTAGAAAAATAAGGACTTGGTTTCGCAGATGCGGCCTTTCAGCACTTCCGGTAGGGAGATTTTAAGGCTGTGCCTGCCAACCGTTTAAAAATGACTCATGGTGGCTGTTCTTGCAAAAACAGCCTTCCGGCGCCCTTTTGGGGATATTCGGCTTATTTTAACAAGAATGGCATCACCCGACTTATTTTGACAAAAAATTAAAATTTTGACATTTTTTGGCTATTTTTGCAAAAGGGAGGTTGGACCCGATGAGGGTTGCCTACGTATCTCACGTCCGGTGAGAATCAAACCAGCGTAGTTCGGTCAGATTGGGAATGGAGTAAGTAAACTAACTCTTTTTTTTTTTTTTTTATATATATAAAACTCAGACCATGAAAGCTTTTAAGGAAAAAGAAAAACATTTTTGATTTTTGATTCTTTTCTTTGTTTTTTTTCAATTTCTTTTTGTTTTTCTTTTTTTTTTTGGAATTTTCGAAAGAGATGCTTTAAAAGAAGAAAGGAAAATTTTTTTTTTTGGATTTTTTTTTAATTTCGACTTTTATTTTTTGAAAGAAAGACTTCTAAAAATTTCTTTTCTTTTGATTGGAACTTTGGGAATTTCAAAAGTGAAAAGAAAATATTTTTGTTTGAATTTTCATGTGGTTTCTCTTTTTCTAAGGAAGAAAGAAAATATTTTTGGATTTTGGATGTAACCTCTTAATTTTCGAAAGAGGGACTTTTAAGAAAATGTTTTGGAATTCTAAGTTTTTATTTATTTACAAAAGCACTTCTAAAGAAAAGAAAAAATATTTTTGGACTTCAATTTTTCAAAATTTTATGGACATTTACAAAAGAAAGACATCTAAAGAGTATTTTTGATTTTTTGGTTCCGATTTTTTTTGGATTTTTTTTGGAAAAATACTTCAAAATGAAGGAAACCCGTATTTTTGGATTTTGATTTTTATTGATTTTCCTTTTTTCGTATGAAAGACATTAGAAAGAAGGAAACCATTTTTGAGTTAAAAAAAACTTTTTATTTTTTTAATTTTCTAAGGAAAGATTTCTAAAGAAATAACTAAAAGAAAATATTTTTGGATTTTTTGAAAATTGGGGTCGGAACCGATGAGGTTTGCCTACGTATCTCACATCCGGTGAGAATCAGACCCGTGTAGTTCGGTAGACTTGCCAAAATCAAATGTATATTTCTTGAACAACAATTTTATTCATTTTTTCAAATATTTTTCTTTTCCATTTTTTCAAAAATCCGACAGCATTTCGGTACTATTTTGGCATTGGTTTTTCAAAACATGTGGTTGCCCTCACTTAGTCCTAACACTGCTATATTTCTCAATTTTCTCTCATTATATACAAGCCAGTCAACATGCCAAACCGAGCAAATAAATGCACAAGTAGCACGTAAGATGCATCAGGATTGTCTTTTTCATTTCAGGTCATCTGTCCTAGATGGGCCCAACCCCTGTGTTGAGTCCCCTAAGTCAAATGCACATGATGCAAACAAACGTTCCTACTAGGGATCCGGCATGAGGTTTTGTTCTTCTAGGTTTAAACCCTAGGTTTATTGGTCTAGACCTGGCTTACCCGAGCGGACAACTCGAGCCGAGGGGGAGGCAGCGTACCGGGGATACAGAAGCTCCGCCGGCTTAGCAACTTATCCAAACCTCGTTCTAAATAGGAAAAGACTCTAAACAGAAGATAAGCTACACGAAGTGCACCCTTCTCCATGCTAAAGGGAAAAACGCTCAACTCAGGGATTGGAGCCCTAATGTTGACTAAAGGAAAACGCTCAACTCAGGGGTTGGAGCCCTAATGTTGGCTAAAGGAAAAAACGCTCAACTCAGGGATTGGAGCCCTAATGTTGGCTAAAGGGAAAATGCTCAACTTCAGGGGTTGGAGCCCTAATATTGGCTAAAATGAAAACGCTCTA
>NW_017673105.1:74704-112316 GCF_001879085.1 Nicotiana attenuata | reverse complement strand
TTGGAGTCTGCGAACGAGAAATTCTGAATAAGGAATTCTGTTGACCCGAGGGAAGGTGTTAGGCACCCCCGGATCCCGTGGTTCTAGCACGGTCGCTTAAATCATTATAAATGGCTAAAATCTGATTTTTATACATGTCATCCTATAATGCAATTTTTGAATTATTTACCGCTTTTAGTTAAATTTTTTAAGAAAGTGAACGTCGTTTAAAAATGTATTTTTGGATCACGTCACATGAAATGCACCCGGATCCTCGACACATTTTTATCCAACGTTTTGGGATTTGGATTTGGGTTGCATGAAATGCACACCCGTATTTAGGAAGGTTAAATTATTAAAAAGCGCGCTTAAAGCGACTAACGTGTTATTAACTTTTCGGGAGGCCATGAAAATTCGCTAAATGGCACGTCCCGAGTTCTACGTATTTTAATATAAATAATTAAAGAGGACCACGCAATTTATGCATTTTATTTGGCGCGGCCCATCTCATTTATTATTTAAAGGCCATCCTAGAGCAAAAATAGGATTTTCTATTGGATTTGTCTCTAAAGGGCCCTAGTTAATTAATATTATTAATACTATCATTTAAAGCAATCAAGGAATTTGGGCCTCCAGTTCAAGTCCACACTCGAACAAGAGGAAAACCTCTTAATTCGAGCATGCTACTTAACTAACGAGCCCGAAATCCGAATTACAGAACTAATCCTGATGATCTACTATGAATTCCAGCCTTGAGTGATTCTTTTGGGCCTCAATGATTGGCCCAGGACTGTGGACACACGATCAGCTGAACGAAGGTAACGAGTTAATACTCTAAATTTCGAAATTTAACAGCAACTCAAGGTCGTTAACATTTCAATCCAAAGAGAACATCTAAATTGACGTTAACAATAGCTAATATCAAATCCAACAGAATTTACTCTAGCACTTATTCCAAATGATATGATAAAAGTCACATTGAATTTTATTCTAGCAAGTGAATGGACCAAATCATCAGGAAAACAAGAGGAACTTTATGTTACATTTTTACACTTGATTCTGTTTGCTTGCAGTAATTGAGTTATATGTCAAACAAAAGGGAAAATTGATGGTCTCAAACATTTCTATACTGAAACTGATGTCAATTATGCATCTTGTTTCGAATTTCAAATGGAGGCACGCAAATAACCTATATCCAATTCCTAGTTCATTATTTATCTAAACACAAGCTTTAGCACATACTTAAACAATAACAAATATTGCCTAACATCTATGATCCTGTTTTGAGACGTTTAAAGAGCAACAACGTATTTGATATTAGTTCACATTAATTTGAATCCAACACTTCTAATGCCATGTTCATATGACTATGAAAATGAAATAAAACCATCTGAATCTCGCATAGTCCAACTGTCCAGTCTTAATTACAAGCCATAGTCTAATAACAGTCATGCAATTACATGAAACACAATAATAAAATCCATAGAAGAATTGTGCTGCATATCATTTCATTTCCACGAATACAGGAGTTACATGATGTGTACCTGGGAAGGAAGACAAAATGAAGAAGAAAATAGAATCAGCAGCAGTAATCAGCAGCTAACCAATGTCAACAGGTTCAATTTCCACCCAGAAATAGTGTCAAAATGCCCAAGACTAGATCACAAAATGATAACAAACCACCAGATGACTAATAACTTGACTGAAATCCCATTTGAGCTTGAAATTAACCCCACGAAGTATTTTGACACCAAATCAACCAGTAAATTCATCAAAACAACTGAAATAAACCCAAAAGAGCTGGAAACTGAAACCAGGAACAACTAGGAGCTCAAAATAACAGCTGAACTTCAAATTAATCTAAGAAAGAGCTTCAATGTAACAGTTTTTTTTTGAGTTTTTCTGCTGTATTTTCTTTTGTTTTTATTTTTTTGGTTTTTTGAAGGAATTAAGATCTAAGAGAAATTTTGGAGCTCTAAGAGTTCAGATTTTAGTATCTGAATTTGAAATTCAAATTTTAGATGCTAGAACTTGCAGAAGAAATATTTTTGGGGAGAATTTAGATGCTGGAACTTTTGGGAATTTTCAGATCTTCAAAACTTGGAAAAGAAGGCAAGGGGGCTGCCTTTTATAGGCAAATTTCAGGGGGAAGCTTCTAGATTTCACTTACCCCTTTCCCCCTTTTTTATTTTCAGTTTATATTAGTTAAACCTTCATTTTTTGACTTGTTTCTCAAGTTACTACTCTAAGTTTCTGAAATTAGAACTAAGGCCCTATTTTAGAAGGTCCTAGAAGATTCTAGCTTAAACTACAGCATTCCCATCCATTTCTAAATACCTAGATTACCCCTGAACCTAATTTAAAATTACTAACCTAATATTAAACCAAAACCTCAAGCTTCTTTACCCTAGTTACAGATTAACATCTATAACCAAATAGTTGAATTAATAAAATCTAACTAATAGCAACCAAGGAACAAATACTAACAATAAAAATCAGATACTAACTAACAGGGTTGACCAAAACCAATTAAAGAAATTAAAGCCTATGTTAAACACTAAATCAAAATATATTCAAACCAAAGGTTAAACTAATATCAAAAATCACTAAAACATGATTAATAAAAACAAAGTGACCAAATAATGACTAAACAAGATCAGAAATCAGAAAAAATAAAAATAGAAAAAGTGGCTAAAGAAAAACCTACTAATTTTGGCTAAAACAAATACTAAAACAGGATTAAAATAAGAAAGGGAAAATGACAGAAGTACCTTAGTTAATCAAAATGTGATTCCGGCCAGGCTTTTGCAAAATCCGGACTGGAACTGTCCTTAATCGTGTGTTTCTATGAGAATCACAAGATTAAGGACTATTACAGTCCAAAATCGAATGGACTCCAGAAGTTTTTTTTTAAAAAAAAATAGGGTTTTGGGGTCGATGTTCGATCTGAAATTCGAAACATTTGAGGAAGATTTGAAGCTTATTGACTGTGGATTTGGAAGGAGAAGGGTGAGGAGAAGCCTTGGTGTAAATTTGGACTGGTTTGGTGGTGGCGCCGCCGTGGGTGGCGGAGGCGGCGTCACTGTTTCGAATATTCGAGGAGCCGGGCTAAGATTTGAAGGAAATCGTTTTGGGGGTTGGAAAGATGAGGGGAAGAAGATTTGAGGGTGTAAATTTGGGGTTCAACGGAGCATCGCGGCCGTAGTGAGGCGATTTCCGGCGGCGGTGTAAGGCGGAGGGCGACGGGGAATTAGGGTTGCGGGTGGTGGGATTCTGAGAGACGGAAAGGGGGTAGGGGTAGGGGAATCCGACAATATTATATTAAAATGAAACCACTTCCCGCCATTGGATCAAAGATCCTCGACGGCTGGGATTGCTTCGTGATGAAACAACGTCGTTTCGTTAATAAGGGGGCTGGACCGGGTAGTTTGGGTTTGGGCTGGACTGATCTGAAATGGGTTGAGGGGTTTTGGGCTTGATTTCACCCGGATTTGGCCCAAAAATGAAGACCCATTATCTTCTTTTAATTCCTTTTCTTTTAATTTTTTTTGTTTATTTATTATTTTCTGAATTTTGTTAAATAAAAAATAAAAGACCCCAAAGCAACTCTACAATTGTACTAATTAATTTCTAAAACCAAAATAAAAAATGCAAAAGACACATTTTTGGTATTTCTTTATTTTCGCAATATCCATTTACTAATAAACATGCTAGAATTGGATCCTAAATGCTATTATGCTATTTTGTAATTTTTCTTTCATTTTATAACAACTAAAAGAATGCGCATAAAATGCAAACAAAACACAAAATCATGCAATTAACTCCTAAAAATTCAAAAAATTCTAATTTTAATGAATTCTATAGGAGTAATTTAAGCGCGGCAAAAATCACGTGCTCACAAAATTTTTGGAGCAGAGCCACATGTACCTTCGTTAGTGGAGGAAGCATTGAAGAAGATTCTGGAAAACCAGAAGACTATTACGGATACTCTAGTGGCGCTTGGGAAGGTCATTGTAGACTTGAGCAAGCAGGTCAAAAAGATGAAGAAGTCTCAAGCATCAAAGAGGTCAGTGGAGAAGTTCATAAAGGAGGTCGAGAAGATTATATCTGCAGGTGATCTACCATTGGACCTGCTCATGGAGACAGCACCCCCAGCAGCACAGACAACACCAGAGGCAACAACCGCCTAGTCTGAGGAGCCGGTTGCTGAGGAGATGATGTGGATGCTCAGCAACCCACTTGAACCTCAGCCTGGTGATGATGAGATACAGCTTGAAGCTGAGGTTGCTGATGATCCTATGCAGATTGAGACCACATAGGGAGTTCTCTTAACTTTCTACCCTTTCCCTGTTCTTATTTTTGTTAAGCATTGGGGACAATGCTTATTTTTCATTTGGGGGGTGGTCTATTCTGAGTATCTGACATTTGGGATGTAACTACTCTGATACTATTTCCCTTTCATCTTTATTATCCTTTTGGTATGTATATATTCTTCCCATTTGATATAGATATTCATTTCCCTTATGTATATATTCATTTGACTTCAGTTTGTATATTCTTTTATCTCGCTTTCTGTAGTTTATTTCATAGCTTCTTTAGCTTGCTTTTCTTTAGTAGTATAACTTCTTATTTACTTTAGTAGCTTCTTTCTAAGTTTCTAGCTTCCTTTTACGTTATGAGTTAACAATAAGCCTTTGGTTTTCTTAATGCCACGGTTATTTCCAAAGGTGGATTATGCATGAACCGGGTGGCTCTTCCCAACGACGGATAGCGTGACAACCTTCTTAAGGGATTGAATCCGTTTTCTTTTATGTTTTGGTAAATATAGTAGTAATGAATAAAAGGGTTCTCAAGCATGTTTCACTTGTACAAACACATTTACCTATGATCGTATGGTTAAAAACAAGTTGTTGGTAGAAAATAGCTCTAGTTGTGACTCTTTTGACTCCTGTGTTGACTTAAGCAGTCATCGAGTGGTTCAAATCGAGCCATTTGTGATTCTCAATCTTAGCTAGGGTTGTTGTGGGGTCTCGACTCTTTTCTCTTTAGCAATCCAGAAGCGTGAGAGGTGAGATGTTTAGTTGCAAGTGCAAGTACCAGTGCTAATGGTCTAGAACTTGCCCCGAATATTTGTCTAGGCGAAATTCTAAATGTAGCTTAGCTTGTGAAATGATCGTAGGTTCTCCTTGATCCAATTTGAAATTTGAAATCTTCCATGGCCTACCAATGTGATATCCCTAGGCAGCCCCTTTTAGCCGAAGCCCTTTTTCTTTCAATAATCACATTACAAGCCTTCATCCGTTTTGTAATAACCCTCTCTTGGCACCTGATCTTTCCTTAGCATTCTTGATAAACAATTGGCTAAAACATAAGTTTGGGGGAGAGAAGAGGAGTTTGAAAGTGATGAAAGGTGCAAAGAAGAGAAAGAAATGAAGAAAAGGGAAGGCAAAGAAAAGAAAGAAAGAACAAAAAGAAAAATGCAAAAAAGAAAGTGAATAAAGTGAAGAGTGGAAGAGAAACCAAAAGAACATAAGGAAGAAAGGCTGAATTGAATTAAAAAAAGGAGAAAAATGAATGTCATGCTCAAGAAAGATTGACGTTACGTCTCTCTAGTTCCCCCGAGGATGAAGAAAATGACTCAAAGAGTCGAGAAAGTATGAGCCGAAGAGAGAAAATGGAGTGCTTAAGGAAAGATGAAACCATTCTTTTCCAACAAGTCCTACCTTGATCCAAAAGCCTTCATTACATCCCACAAAAGCTCTACATGATTTCAAGTTGAGTGAGCTTACATTAGTGGTGATTTACATGAGGGGCAAGCTTATGGTACATAAAGCCGGTCTTGTGACGTTCTTTTGAGAGAGATGAGTGAACTCTTCACAATCCTTGCTTCGAGTGTTACATTCTAAAGTAAGATTTGCTAATGGAGAGTAGAGGAGGAGGGTTTGGGATCCACAATGAACTAAATGAAAGAGCGAGCTTCCTTGATGAATAGACTCAACTCTTGATGCTCTAGAGTCACACTAGAACTATGGTACTCAAAAAGTCATATCATGGTGTTGTTGATAATTCATATGTGTTGTGGGTAATTGTTTGTCCCAATTGATGTGTAATTGATTCACCTTAGACTAGCTGAAATATCTCTTTTTCTAGTGAAGGTGGGAATTGCCTTATTTGCTTGAGGACAAGCAAAAGCTTAAGTTTGGGAGAGTTAATAAGTAGGGGTTTCGACCGCTTATTTGCTCTCTTTTACTTGCGTTTTAGCTAAAAAATGCTTAAAGGTATTCCCAGAAACTAATGAAATGTGCTTACTTGCAGGAATATTAGGAAACGAGCCAAAGAAGTCAAAATCAACTCATGAAGGGGTCAAAAGTGAACAAGAGCCAAAATAGGGCAAAAAGTCTAGCAGTGCGGACCGCACAATTCTAGTGCGGCCGTAGAGTGAGATTTAGAGAGGAGGTTTGAGCCAGATCAGAGAATGCAGACCGCACCAAAAATGTGCGGCCGTAGAAGGACAAGTGCGACCGCAATCATTGTTATGCGGTCCGCAAGATTGAAGAATCAGAGAGTTGATTAAAATCCAAAAGCTGAAGAGTGCTGACCGCATCACTTTTGTGCGGCCGCATAATCAGAAGTGCGGCCGCACCCACTTTTATGTGGACCGTAGAAGCCTGAAGTTTGAAGCCCAGATTGGCAAGACTGCGGACCGTACGAGAATTGTTCTGCCGCAGAAGCCCATTTTGCGGTCCGCACCAGACTTACACGGCCACACAACTTTCGTAGGGGCATTTTTGTCAGATATTTTCAGCTTAGCATAAATACAACTTTTTGTCATTTATAGGTTAGGTTTTGTTTGCAGAGGTGCACCTGAGCGGTTTTCTTTACTTCTTTGAGTAAATTTGTATTAGTTTGACTTCCTAACATTAGTTTTTTTTTTGTTTAATTAATTATTATGCAATCTATATTTCATTATCTTTCATGAGTAGCTAAATCTTTAGATAGGGTTGTGGTTCAACCCTAGTGTGGGTACTTAATGGGTATTTAATTTTAGGGCTTGTTTGTGATTGGATTAGTACTATTTAGCCTCGTATATGCTTAAATCCTTGAATTAATGGTTACAAACATTTATTCATGCCTATTTGACCTAGTCTTTGCTTGAGAAAGAAAGACTAGGTTTAGGAAGACTTGGCTAACAAGGAATTGGGGTGAACTCAAGAAATTAATAGCCCTAATTAAAGGGTCAAATCTAGAGATAGTAAGACCCGACTTGAGCATATATCACTTGATTTGTGCAAATACCCATTTGGGCTTGAGAAAGCCAAATTGGGCAAAATCACTCAAACTACCGAGAGGTATAGAGTGAGCAAATGCGTGTGATTGCTATAACACGATCTCGATAAATCAAACTTGGCCTATAGTCTACAATCCATTAGGTAGCCACCTAGGTGGAAGTCACGACCCTAGATTCTTTTATTATTTGTAAAACACTCCAAACCAAAAACATTGTCTTCTAGTTTATTAGTTGTAATCATTAGTTAAAAGTATAAATAGAAACAAACAATGAATATGTGGAAGTACAATCTAAGGCATATAATTCATTTACTCTAGTTATATGCCTAATCAAAATTCTAACCCCCTGTGGATTCGATCTCGACTCGTGTTGGGTTTATTATTGCTTCGACCGCCTTACTACCTAATTGTGGTGTGAGTTTGGGCGAGATCAGTTTTTGGAGCAGAGCCACACGTATCTCCGTCAGTGGAGGAAGTATTGAAGAAGATTCTGGAAAACCAAAAGACTATTACGGATACTCTAGTGGCGCATGGGAAGGTCATTGCAGACTTCAGCAAGCAGGTCAAAAAGATGAAGAAGCCTCAAGCATCAAAGAGGTCAGTGGAGATGTTCATAAAGGAGGCCGAGAAGATTACATCTGCAGGTGATCTACCATTGGACGTGCCCATGGAGACAGCACCCCCAGCAGCATAGACAGCACCAGAGGCAGCAACCGGCCAGTCTGAGGAGCCGGTTGCCACTTCCCACACTACTGAGGAGATGATCCGGATGCTCAACAACCTAGTTGATCCTTAGCCTGGTGATGATGAGATACAGCATTAGGCTGAGGTTGCTGATGATCCTATGCAGACTGAGACCACGTAGGGAGTTCTCTTAACTCTCTACCCTTTCCATGTTCTTATTTTCTTTAAGCATTGGTGACAATGCTTATTTTTCATTTGGGGGGTGGTCTATTCTGAGTATTTGACATTTGGGCTGTAATAACTCTGATACTATTTTCCTTTCATCTTTATTTTCCTTTTGGTATGTATATATTCTTCCCATTTGATATAGATATTCCTTTACCTTATGTATATATTCATTTGACTTTGGTTTTTTTTTTCTTTTATCTCGTTTTCTATAGTTTATTTCATAGCTTCTTTAGTTTGCTTTTCTTTAGTAGTATAACTTCTTATTTACTTTAGTAGCTTCTTTTTAATTTGCTAGCTTCTTTTTACAATTTGAGTGAACAATTAGCCTTTGGTTTTCTTAATGCCACGGTTCTTTCTAAAGGTGGATTATGTGTGAATCGGGTAGGGCTCTTACCAACGATGGATAGCGTGACAACCTTCCTAAGGGATTGAGTCCGTTTTCTTCTATTTTTTGGTAAATATAGTAGTAATGAATAAAAGGGGTCTCAAGCATGCTTCACTTGTACCAACACATTTACCTATGATCGTATGGTTAAAAACAAGTTGTATGCAGAAAATAGCTCTACTTGTGACTCTTCTGACTCTTGTGTTGACTTAAGCAGTCATCGAGTGGTTCAAATCGAGCCATTTGTGATTCTCAATCTTAGCTAGGGTTGTTGTGGGCTCTCGACTCTTTTCTCTTTAGCAATCCAGAAGCATGAGAGGTGAGGTGTTTAGTTGCAAGTCCATGTACCCGTGCTAATGGTTTAGAACATGCCCCGAATGTTTGTCTAGGCGAAATACTAAGTGTAGCTTGGCTTGAGAAATAATTGTTGGCTCTCCTTGATCAAATTTGAAATTTGAAAATTTTCATGGCCTACCAATGTGATATCCTTAGTTAAACCCTTTGAGCCGAAGCCCTTTTTCTTTCAATAATCATATTACAAGCCTTCATCCGTTTTGAAATGACCCTCTCTTGGCACCCGATCTTTCCTTAGCATTCTTGAGAAACAATTGACAAAAACATAAGCTTGGGGGAGAGAAGAGGAGTTTGAAAGTGATGAAAGGTATAAAGAAGAGAAAGAAATAAAGAAAAGGGAAGGCAAAGAAAAGAAAGAAAGAACAAAAAGAAAAATGCCAAAAAGAAAGTGAATAAAGTGAAGAGTGGAAGGGAAACCAAAAGAAAATAAGGAAGAAATGCTGAAGTAAATAAAAAAAGGAGAAAAATAAATTTCATGCTCAAGAAAGAGTGACGTTACGTCTCTCTAGTTCCCCCGAGGATGAAGAAAATGACTCAAAGAGTCGAGAAAGTATGAGCCGAAGAGAGAAAATGGAGTGCTTAAGGAAAGATGAAACCATTCTTTTCCAACAAGTCCTACCTTGAGTGAGCTTACATTAGTGGTGATTTACACGAGAGGCAAGCTTAAGGTACTTAAAGCCGGTCTTGTGACGTTCTTTTGAGAGAGATGAGCGAACTTTTCACAATCCTTGCTTCGAGTGTTACATTCTAAAGTGAGATTTGCTAATGGAGAGTGGAGGAGGAGGAGTTTGGGATCCACAATGGACTAAATGAAAGAGCCAGCTTCCTTGATGAATATAGTCAGCTCTTGATGCTCTAGAGTCACACTAGAACTATGGTACTCAAAAAGTCATATAATGGTGTTGTTGACAATTTATATGTGTTGTGGGTAATTGTTGGTCCCAATTGATGTGTAATTGATTCACCTTAGGCTAGCTGAAATATCTCATTTTCTAGTGAAGGTGGGAATTGCCTTATTTGCTTGAGGACAAGCAAAAGCTTAAGTTTGGGGGAGTTGATAAGTAAGGGTTTTGACCACTTATTTGCTCTCTTTTACTTGCGTTTTAGCTAAAAAATGCTTAAAGGTATTCCCAGAAACAAACGAAATGTGCTTACTAGCAGGAATATTAGGAAACGAGCCAAGGAAGTCAAAATCAACTCATGAAGGAGTCAAAAGTGAACAAGAGCCAAAATAGGGCAAAAAGTCTAGCAGTGCGGACCGCACAATTCTAGTGCGGTCGTAGAGTGAGATTCAGAGAGGAGGATTGAGCCAGCTCAGAGAATGCGGACCGCACAAAAAATGTGCGTCCGTAGAAGGTCAAGTGCGACTGCAATCATTATTATGCGGTCCGCAAGATTGAAGAATCAAAGAGTTGATCAAAGTCCAAAAGCTGAAGAGTGCAGACCACATCACTTTTGTGCGGCCGCATAATCAGAAGTGCGGCCGTACCCACTTTTATGTGGATCGCAGAAGCCTGAAGTTCCAAGCCTAGATTCCCAAGACTGCGGACAACACGATAATTGTTCGGCCGCAGAAGCCCATTTTGCGGTTCGCACCAGAATTATGAGGCCGCACAACCTTCGTAGGGGCATTTTTGTAAGATATTTTTAGCTTAGTATAAATACAACTTTTTGTCATTTCTAGGTTATGTTTAGTTTGCAGAGGTGCACCTAAGCGGTTTTCTTTACTTCTTTGAGTAAATTTGTATTAGTTTGACTTCTTAACATTAGTTTTTTTTGTTTAATCAATTATTATGCAATCTATATTTCTTTATCTTTCATGAGTAGCTAAATCTTTAGCTAGGGTTGTGGCTCAATCCTAGTGTGGGTACTTAATGAGTATTTAATTTTAGGGCTTGTTTGTGATTGGGTTAGTGTTATTTAGCCTTGTTTATGCTTAAATCCTTGAGTTAATGATTGAAAACATTGATTGATGCCTATTTGACCTAGTCTTTGTTTGAGAAAGAGAGACCAGGTTTAGGAAAACTTGGCTAACAAGGAATTGGGGTAAACTCAAGAAATTGATAGCCCCGATTAAAGGGTCAAATCTAGAGATAGTATGACCTGACTTGAGCATATATCACTTGATTTGTGCAAATACCCATTTAGGCTTGAGAAAGCCAAATTGGGCAAAATCACTCAAACTACCAAGAGGTATAGAGTGAGCAATTGCGTGTGATTGCTATACCACGATCCCGATAATCAAACTTGCCCTATAGTTAACTAGCTGTTAGGTAGCCACCTAGGTGGAAGTCACGACCCTAGATTCTTTTATCATTTGAAAAACACTCAAAACCAAAAACATTATCTTCTAGTTTATTTGTTGCAATCATCAGTTAAAAGTAGAAATAGAAACAACCAATGAATATATGGAAGTACAATCTAAGGCATATCATACATTTACTCTAGTTATATACCTAATCCAAATTCTAACTCCTTGTGGATTCGATCCCGATTCGTGTTGGGTTTATTATTGCTTCGACCGCCTCACTACCTAATTGTGGTGTGTGTTTGGGCGAGATCAGTAGCCGCATTGACCCATGCTTCAATGAAAACATTCTCCCACTTCCCCGTGCAGTTTCGATGGCATCGATTATGGCTGGGTATCTGATAAATATTGGTGCCATTATGTCCACCAACATCAGTTTAGTTGTCCAGAAGGGTGAGAGATCCTATCCGTACCTGAACTACCTCACAGAATACTTCAAGGATCAAGGGATGGAGCCGAAGCATTATGACACCGAGGTGAAGGACAAGAAGCCTTTCTCATGGTACCACCTCCAGGGAGCTGACAACCCTAAGTTCAAGGGTAAAGCTACTACCTCTGCTGGCCAATCTGATTCAATTGCCGAGCCTTCCACAGCAGCCGGTACTTCCACTATGACAGGAGCCCTGCCACCTTCATCCTCCGGACCACCAGCTTCTGCTAGATTATTAGTACCATTACCTGTGCCAGCTTCCTCTACTTATCCTCAGACTGCGCTACGAGTCTCCCAGACATTGGCGAGTTTCAACAACTAGATGCGTGAGTTGATTCTCCAAGAAGCTCACAGTTCGCGGTACTTTATTCATTCGGGTGCCGCGAAGATATATCAGGACTTGAGGCAGCATTATTGGTGGAGGAGAATGAAGAAGGACATAGTGGAATATGTAGCTTGGTGTCTAAATCGCCAACAGGTGAAGTATGAGCATCAACGTCCAGGTGGGATGCTACAGAAGTTAGAGTTTTCGGAGTGGAAATTGGAGCGGATCACTATGGATTTCGTTGTTGCTATGGACTCAGCGGAAGTTTGATGCAGTTCGGGTCATTATGGATAGGCTGGCCAAGTCAGCTCATTTCATTCCTGTGATGACTACTTATTCTTTCGAACAATTGGCTTGAGTTTATATCCGAGAGATTGTCAGACTTCATGGCTTGCCGGTATCTATCATCTCTGACCGGGTACGCAGTTCACATAAAGATTCTGGACGGCTGTACAGCAGGAGTTAGGTACTCGGGTAGAGTTGAGCACATCATTTCACCCTCAAATGGACGGATAATCCATGCGCAGTATTCAGATACTAGAGGATATGCTCCGTGCATGTGTGATGGAGTTTGGAGGTTCATAGGATCAGTTCTTGCCACTTGTGGAGTTTGCCTACAATAACAGTTATCAGTCCAGCATTCAGATGGCACCGTATGAGGCTCTGTATGGTATGAGGTGTTGGTCTCCAGTGGGTTGGTTTGAGTCGGACGAGGATAGGCTATTGGGTACAGACTTGGTTCAGGACGCTTTGGAGAAGGTTAAGGTGATTTAGGATCGACATCGCACAACCCAGTCCAGACAGAAGAGTTATGCGGATCGGAAGGTTCGCGATGTTGCATTCATAGTTGTAGAGTGGGTCTTGCTCCAGGTGTCACCCATGAAGGGTGTTATGAGGTTCAGGAAGAAGGGCAAGCTGAGCCCAAGGTTTATTAGGTCGTTCAAGGTGTTGCAGCGTGTCGGGGAGGTTGCTTATGAGCTTACCTTGCCTCCCAGCCTGGAAGGAGTCCATCCGGTATTTCATGTTTCTATGCTTCGGAAGTATCACGGCGATCCGTCTCATGTGTTGGATTTCAGCTTAAGCCAGTTGGACAAGGATTTATCTTATGTTGAGGAGCCGGTGGCAATTTTGGGCAGGCATGTTTGAAAGCCGAGGTCAAAGAACATTGCTTCAGTGGAGGGGTCAGCCGATCGAGGAGACGACTTGGGAGACCGAGCATGATATGCGCATACGTTATCCTCATCTTTTCACCACTTCATGTATGCCTCTATACTCATTCGAGAACGAAATATTATTTTAAGAGGATGAGGATATAATGACCCGGCCGGTCGTTTTGAGTGTATTAGCCCCGATCTCCTATTTACTGCTTTCTCCGTATCTTTTTCTTCTTATGTTTCTTGCTGGGAGGTTTTGGTTGTGGTTTCGGAGTGATTTGGGACACTTAGTCCCTAAAATGGAAGTTTAAGTTCTAGTATTTTGATTGTAGTTGGGATTGTGTGAAGACGACGCCAGAATGGTGTTTCGTAGATTCCATTTGCTCCGTTGGGTGATTTTGGACTTAGGAGCGTGTCCGAATTGTGAATTGGAGGTCTGTAGTTGATTTAGGCTTGAAATTGCAAAAGTTGAATTTATGGAGATTTTGAGCGTAAGTGGACTTTTTGATATTGGGGTCGGATTTCAATTTTGGAAGTTGGAGTAGGCCCGTAATGTTGAATATGACTTGTGTGCAAAATTTGAGGTCAATCAGACATGGTTTGATAGGTTTCAGCATCGATTATAGAAGTTTGAAGTTTCAAAGTTTATTAAGTTTGAATTGGAGGGTGATTCGCGTTTTTAGCGTTTTTTTATGTTATTTGAAGGCTCGACTAAGTTCGCAAGTTGTTCTAGGACTTGTTGGTATGTTTGGCTGACGTCTCGGGGGCCTCGGGTGAGTTTCGGGTGCTTAACGGATCGAAATTTGGACTTGTGTAACGACTGATGTTCTTCAACTTTTGTTGTCGTCGCACCTGCGGTGGGGTTGGCCGCAGGTGCGGACACGCACGTGCGGAAGGGAGCTCGCAGATGCGGCCTTGGTCTGGGAAACCAGTGGTCGCAGGTGCGACATTGGGACAGCAGAACCGGAGCTGCTCCTGTAGAAAGGTGATCAGAGAAGTAAAGGTCGAGCTGGAGGAGGTTCTCGTAAAAGCGGACCATTGTCCGCAGGTGTGCTCGCGCAGGTGCGGCAACCTCATCGCAAAAGCATACCCTGGCCTCTTAAGTTAGTTCCGCACCTGCGATGGTATTTCCGTAGGTGCGGTGTCGTAGGTGCGACTGGAAGCCCGCAGAAGCGAAATCGCTGGGCAAAAAAGAGCCAAGTTCGAGGGTTTAACCCATTTTCAATTTTGGGACTTTAAGAGCTCGGATTGAGGCAATAATTCAAGGGGTTTTGAGAGAAAACTTTTGGGTAACGATTTTTAACTCATTTATGGTTATATTTCACTAATCTATAGTTCTTTCATAATTTAATTGAAGATTTGGGTTGAGAAATTTGGGGAAAAGTTGGAAAGTTCTTTAACTATATTTTTGAGTTTTGATTCGGATTTTGATATCAGATTTGGATAATTTTGGTACGAGTGAACTCGTGAGTGAATTGGTATTCATATTTTGTGACTTTTACCCGATTCTATGACGTGGGCCCGGGTCGACTTTTTAGGGCGATTTTCAAAATTCTCGTTAAAGTCTTGATTTCATTTATTAGATTATTCTATTATAGTTGTATTTATGATATGTAATTGTGTTTGGATAGATTTGGGCCATTCGGAGTCGGATAATCGAGGAAAGGACATTCTTACTAATTGATTGAGCTTGGTTCGAGGTAAGTGGCTTGCCTAACCTTGTGTGGGGGAACTCCCCTTAGGATTTGGTATTATTGTGTTATGTGAGCGTTGTGTATGTGAGGTGACGAATGCGTACACGGGCTATTCGTTGGAAAATCCAATTCTACTGAGTAGTAACCTGTTTTCATCTTAGTTGAGTTATGCCAACATGTGTAGTTATCCTGTTTAGTCTAATATCATATGTCTACGTGCTTTAACTTATTATTTGAACTCTGTGCAGCATGCCTAATTGATTTCATGTTTTCCCTTGGTCTGTATCAGTCTTAACTGCAGAATTCTTGCTGGTAATTGTTGTATTTATCGGTTTGAGCTATGTGTTTACTTTTGGGACAATGAGGCGGTACCTCGAGAGATCCCCCTGCAACTTTACTTTTGAGACTACGAGGCGGTACCTCGGGAGATCTCCCTTCACATTTACTTTTGTGACTATGAGGCGGTACCTCGGGAGTTCTCCTTGCATCTTTACTTTGGGACTACGAGACGGTATCTCGGGAGACCCCCTGCTGTTTTATCCCTTTGTGATGTACTATTATGTTGTTGTGTTTTTCCTCTTTGTTAAATTTCAGTCTCTTATTATATTGCTATATTCTTCTGCTTTATTTATTATATACCAGAGGGGCCCTAACTTGACCTCGTCACTACTTGATCGAGGTTAGTCTTTGCACTTATTGGGTACCGTTGTGGTGTACTCATGCTACTCTTTTGCACATGTTTCATGTGCAGATCCAGGTACCTCCTACCAGCCCCGCTATTAGTTGCGTATTTGCTGCTGATTCGGAGACTTCAAGGTACATCTGCCCGCATCCGCAGACCTCGGAGTCCCCCTATATCCCTTTTATGTTTTCCCTCCTTTACTTCTTCTAGTTACCGTTGCATATAAACAGATAGACAAATTCTTAGAAGCTTGTGACTTATGATGTTCCGGGTCTTGGGGAAATTCTGTGTATATTTCGAGAGTTGGTTATTGTATATGCCGAGCGGCATTTCTATCAGTTATTTAGTTATCTGTTGTTGTTAGTTGTTAAGATTTATGATTTCATTTTTATTATTCCGCAAATGTTAGGCTTTCCTAGTCGTAGAGATTAGAAGCTGTCACGACCTCTCAAGGAGGGAAGATTGGGTTGTGACAGTATTAAACAAAAAAAGCCATTTCAAGCAGACTAATGTTTGCCAACCTAAATCCAAGGGAGGTTTAGGCATTCATAATGCTAATGCAAAAAATATGTGCAACTTAGCTAGCCTAGTATGGAGATTACTCACAAATACCACAACTCCATGGGCAACGCTTATTATTACCTTATATGGGGTGAATACCTCAAAATTTAATCACTCCTTCATTTGGAAAGGCATCTTAAAGAGGTGGGAGTTATGTTCTAAAGGGATTAAATGGTCACCCCACTACCAATCAAATTTGAACATATGGAACACAAGTTGGATCCCAATATAAAAAATATCAGAAATGCGATTGAAGGCCGACTCTCGATCAGTGATTACTCCCTAAAAATTAGAGATATGTACATTGATCATAAATGGAATTTCACTAAGTTGTCCATTGATATCCCTAATGATATCAAAGAAATTTTTTTTAAGGTTAGAATTTTATCAAAGGGTTCTACAATGGATGTTCCTAAATGGTCGTTAACTACTAGAGGTTTTTTCACTTCTAAGACTTGCTACAACCTAATTGAAACCTCTTTGCGTAGCCAACTGGATTATAACTGGATTTGGGATTTATCTGGCCCAAACAAGATAAAATTATTCTAATAGCAATGCCTTCATAATAGATTTCTATGTAGTAAATACCTAGCTCATATAGGAATTAATAAAGACCCATTGTGCCCTATTTGCAATTTGAGAGAAGAAGAATGTATCACTCATATCTTCTTTCACTGTAAAGCCACCAAATCCCTGTGGGATAATATGGGATGGTCAAATTTTTATAATCCAACGGTCGAACATTGGCTTCTTCAACTAAAGATTTTGACTGCTCATTAAGTAGTAAGTATAACAAATGGAATTCCTTCTTTCCATTTGCCCTCTGGCATATATGGGTAAACAGAAATAGAAATAACCAAAACAACACTAGCAACCCCATTAACATAAACCTTATTAATCAAAAAGCTACTGAATTCATTCTTCTTACTGAAAATTGTTTTGTCCCTTTAAAGAAAATTTCCTTCCAAGTAAAATGGCACAAACCTCCTAAGGGCTGGTTTAAATTAAATATTGATGCTAGCTTTAAAGACAGCTATCAAAAGAGTGGCCTGGGAGGTGTATTTTGTAATACAAAAGGAAGTTGGGTAGTTGGTTTTACAAAATCTACATATGCAAACTGATCATTAGAAAAAGAAATTAAGGCACTTCTTGAAGGGCTTAAGACATCGCATGAATGGGGAACGTTTCCACTGGAAATAGAAACAGACTACACAGAGGTAATCTGCTCTATACAACATGGCAATATATTATATGATGATCTTGTTAATAAATGCAAGTTGTTAATGCACCAGGAGAAGGTAGTGCTCCTTCGGCACGTATTCAGGCAAGGGAATAACGTGGCACATCATCTGGCGAAGGAGGCAAATGGTCAAAGAAAAGGAAAAAAACTTTTTGTACTACCTCCTCCTTATGTTGAATCTTTTGTAAGGAATGAACAAGAAGAACCATATGTTTTTGTTAAGTACCTAGCTCATGATGCTTGCAATGTATTAGCAAGCTTAGGAAATCTAAGTGTTCTAAGTGACACGAAATATGACTATGATGTACTAAATAGTCCTTAAATTTTAATATATATATTTTTTGTTTGCTAAAAAAAGGTATAGACAAATTTATTGACCAAAGCAAATAGGAAAATAAATTTCAACTACTTTCACTAAGAGCTAGCTATCAGAGAGCTGAGAAACTAAGATTTCGTAAGGAAGTTCTATCTCTTTCATGTTAGGGAGAAGAACATGGCCCTTCACCTTTAGTTTTAATCTATTGTAGAGCAAACAGTGAGATACAAGGTAGCTCAATCAATGAACTCGACATCAACCGAGGTCTGAAGCTAAATGTGCAAGCAGAGGCATAACACAGTTTGTCGCAATAGAGAAAGCAGAAGAAGACATACGATAGCGGTCGAATAACAACACCTAATACTGACTCGAATGTAGATTAAAGGATATATCTTCTTTCTTTCTATGATCGGTTTGGTATAAAATACTGACAAAGACAAAGATGTGATGACTTTTTCAGGCGCTGCTACAAAGTTGATGAAGGTAACGTTAACAGATACAAAGACGTGAATCACTTTTTAAAGGGCTGATCCTGAACTTACAGTTACAAGTTCAAAAGTTAAGGACACTTGGTCCTGAACTTCGAGTTCCAAGTTCAAAAGTTAAGGACAGTTGGTCCTGAACTTAGAATTACCAGTTCAAAAGTTAAGGACACTTGGTCCTGAACTTAGACTAACAAGCTCAAAAGTTAAGGACAATAGGTCCTGAACTTACAGTTACAAGTTCAAAATATAAGGAAACTAGGTCCTGAAGTCTTGAACTTAGACTAACAAGCTCAAAAGTTAAGGACAATACTAACAAGATCAAAAGTTAAGGACACTTGGTCATGAACATACAATTACAAGTTCAAAAGTTAAGGACACTTGGTCCTGAACATAGACTAACAAGCTCAAACGTTAAGGACAATAGGTCCTGAACTTAGACTTACAAGTTCAAAAGTTAAGGACAAGTAGTCCTTAACTTAGAGTTACAAGCACAAAACTTAAGGACAGTTGGTCCTCAACTTCAAGTTCCAAGTCCAAAAGTTAAGGACATTTAGTCCTGAAGTCCTGAATTTAGAGTTGCAAGTTCAAAGGTTAAGGACATGTAGTCCTAAAGTCTTGAACTTAGAGTTGCAAGTTCAAAAGTTAAGGACACTTGGTCCTGAACTTTTATGAGCAGAAGGGTGTTTTCGTCCGGGCAGGTAAAGTTTATTAAAGCAGTGGCTAAAGACTAAAGACATTTTAAACAGTGGCTTAAAAGAAAATATATGTGTTATTAGTGGCTAACCGTGCACTTCCCCTGCCGACATATAGTCCAACATTTCTGTATTTAATGAAACTGCTAGAACTTGGAGAACGTCATAGTCATTTTAAATAGAAACTAATAAAAAATTGTGGAAGTATTTTACTTTTTGGGTGGTCTTTTAACTTTTTGCTCCCGCTTGTGCTATGTGTAAAATTTCAAGGTTAAAAGTGAAAAGTATCGTTCATGAGGTAAGCAAGGGGCAATACTCGTTAAATTTAAAGTTCTGCCTGTAAAATAAGTGGGAACAAAAATTCAAGACCATCCACTTAGAAAGCTATTTGTATACTTCACTCGAAACTAATTATCTGGTCCAAGTAAATTTGTTTTGCTGAGCTGCTAAAGGTTAGGATTCTGCCTCAACTAGTTTGAAAAATTAACCTAAGAAATACATATTTCAAAGGTCTTATAGATAGCATTTTATTTATGGTGAATGTCTATCTTTTAGATAAATTTTAGAGTTTATTATTTTATAGATCTATTCTATTGTAATTCAGCCCAAATCAATACGAGTATTATTGTGTTATTTTCTAAATGGATGGTGTTGAATTAGTTCAAAGGTTAAACAGAGAAATTCTTTTATTATATGTCATAAATATACTAATAATTGTAATAATTATTATTTTCAATAAGAAACTAAACTGAATTCCTCTGCCCGTTAATATGAAACTTTACTTTTTTAATTAATATTACTACATAATAAGTTAAATTATATCTTTATATATTTTATTTATTTCTTAAAATTATTGTTTATGTTCTTGTCTTTAGTTTTATCTATTATAATATTTTAGTTACATGATCTTATCCTTATAGCATGACCATATGAATTATTATGCAAAAATTTTTTCATCTCAAAAAAATAAATTAGTTTTATCATTTTATATATCTTACGTTGAAGTTAATTATTTATATATTTTTTTCTTTTTTATAATAGTTTTCTTACAAATATATCGCTATTTAATCATTTTAATTTAAAATAAAAAAGAGTAACTGATTATTAACTAATCTAACTAATTGTGTCCTAAAATTTGACACTTGCTGAATTTTTATCGTGACACTTGGCATCAAACTCATTGATTTGCTTCTCTTATTCTATATAGATAGATTTAATGTTATCATCATGAGACTTTAACCATTTGAGTAGAGGGCGGTTGTTTTAGATTATAAATATACTATTAATTAGTTGTCTAATATTTGAGAAATTAAACCATCCATGGAGAGAAAGTATAGGAGTTTGCGTGAGGCGCTTGTGTGAAAGCATTGATATTCTTATCCTAGGCATCTGCATTGGTTATAAGGGCTTTGGGATACGTGCATGGTGCTCAACTTGTACATTATATTGAGTATAATAATATTGTTCCATAAACTTCCTTCAGGAATAAACTATGGATTTAAGGTAAATATTTTACCGTATTTAAATTCTTGAAATTCTATAATTTGATTTTAAATACAAGAAAAGTAATAAAATGTGGTTTCTAGGAGCTTCTTCTTCAATCCTCTCGGCGTATGTTAAGCTAACGTGTGTCGATCTCAGTTATGGCTGGAAAGAAGTCTCGAGGTAGACCTAAGAAGCAACAAATTATGGTGGATGACAAAATTCCAAAGCTAAATACCATAGGAAGGAACTCAGTAGTGGTTATGGAGTCTATTTCTGGAGCTTCGAAGATGCAAGATAGATCTGTTAATCTCGCAGAGATCCCTCGTGGAGATGTTTCAGGATCAGCTAGTCAACAACAGAAAAAGGCAAATCAAAGCCCAACCCCCATGAATGTCGACCTAAGGGGTAGTGTCACACTCCCCTCTGCTCTAGCCGCTACTGTTTTATTGAAGAGTAAGGAGTAGGAAGTTGTATCTCAAGCTCCTTTACCTGTAGCAGTCCCTATTCCATTGCCGGAGGTGTCTAAGGAGTCTACTTTGGCCGGAGTACTGACATGTAACATATCTGCTACTAATGGTATGACATTCAGCTACATAACTCCTGAAATTGTAGAAGGAGACCTAGTGGCTAAGCTTGAAAAAATAGAAATTGAGAAGGAAAACTTGAAATGGAAGTGTGCCTTAATAGTGTATGTGATTGGTGAAAAACTTGGATACAATTATATGAAGTGATACATTAATGAGATGTGGAACACTGTGATTATGCCAGAAGTATACTATCATGATGAAGGTTATTACATAGTCAGGTTTCATAACATGGCTGATATGAAAGAAATTATGTGTGTTGGTCCATACACAGTGAACAATAGACCTTTGATAATGAAACACTGGTCTCCACAGTTTGATTTTTGCTTATTCTTGACAAAAATACCTTTATGGGTAAGGTTTCCTAAGTTGTCTATGAACTGTTGGAGTGGCGACTCAGTGAGAAGAATTGCACGCACCATAGGAATTCAAATGTTTGCAGACGAGTGCACTACCAAACAATCAAGAATTTCCTTTGCTAGAATTCTTATTGAAGTAAATGTTACCAAGCATTTACCAAGAAAGGTACCAGTTATGGATGACTCATGTGCTATATTTAAGCAGGCTGTTGAATGATTGGAAGCCAGAGTTTTGTGAAAGGTGTCTTAAAACTAGGCATGACTGTGCAAAAATTTCCAAAGAAGGAGTTAAACAAGATCAACAGCCCGGGAAAAGGAGACCACCACCAGTGGAGCAGATATGGAAAACTAAAGAAGCAACAGTGGCTTCTAATTTAGAGGAAAGTCAAAAACAGGTGGAAGAACCAACCAAGGAAGTAGAGTGTACTTCTGAGCAAGATGAAAATCTGGAGGACAAGCCACTATAAGAGGAATGCCCACAAAGACCATTAGACAAAGGGAAGATTGCAGTTGAGATCAATGGGGTTCCAATGACCTATGCTAAACCAGTACTATCACCTGGAAACAAGTGCCACAATAACAAACAAGTTTACCTGTGATGGCTAACTTGAAACCACCTGTCACAGGTGGTCAAGCTCACCATATCTGATGTCTTGGATGGTGTGGAGCATAAGGGGTACCAACAAGAGATACAAACAAAAAGAGTTGTGCACCTATATAAAAGAGAATAATATAAAGTTAGTTGTCTTAGTAGAAACTAGAGTTAAGAAGGATAAGGCTGATCATATAGCTCAGCTAGTGGTACTAGGATAGCAAACGAGGTACAATTATGATCATGCACTTAATGGGAGGATTTGGATGTTATGGGATCCTATCTTTTATGACATAACAGTGCTAGATCAATCTGCTCAAATAATGCACTGTAGTATAGTTGGCAGAAAGAATCCAATGAACTGCTTCATGATAGTAGTTTATGGATTCAACGCCATTGATTAGAGGAAACCATCGAGGCAACAGTTACAAGCCTTAGCACCACAAATCACTAAACCATAGATCATCTGGGGAGACTTCAACTCAGTTTTGACAATACAAGATAGGCTTTATGGTAATCCAGTCAGAAGCAATGAAGTGCAAGATTTTTCGGACTGTATGCATGTGTTAAACTTGAATGAGTTACCTCGGAAAGGGGATTTCTACACTTAGTCAAACAAGCAACAAGGTGCTGATCGAGTATATAGCAAGATTGATAAAGCTATAGGAAATGATGACTGGATGCAAACATATATGGCACATGGAAGTAGAATCCAGACTAGCATTCATTTCAGATCATGCTCCGATGGTAATAACAATGAGGAGAGCAGAACCAAATGGTAAGATTCCATTCAGACTCTTCAATGTATGGGCTGACCATCCAAACTTCCTAGCATTGGTAGAAGAAGTACAGAAAGAACATCATAATTCAGATCCTATGAAGAATGTCTGGTACAAGTTGCAGGCTCTAAGGCCATTACTGAAGCAATTAAATGACACAGAGTTTAGAGGTATCAAAGAAAGATTGGAGCAAACTAGAAATAAGTTGCAGGGGATACGAGATCAAATGTTTAGCTGCTACTCAGATGAATTAGTTGCTGAAGAGAAACAACTCTTAGAGAATCTGGAGAAATCGTCATTAATAGAAGGCATCCTTCAACAAAAAGCTCAAGCTAAATGGATAAGACTAGGAGATGCAAACTCCAAGTATGTTTCAGCAATTATGAAGGAAAGAAGACAAAGAAAAGTCATCACAGAACTTGTCAATGCTTTTGGAGAGAGACTAACAGATCATCACCAAATCCAAGAAGAGATCATTACCTTTTATAAATCCCTAATGGGATCAGCTGCAACCAAATTACCTACAGTAAACAAACAGGTGATGAAACTTGGATTAGTGCTCAATCATATGTAGCAGATCAGTCTCTGTGCTGAAGTTACATAACAAGAAATATATGAAGGTATGTGTGCTATTAGAGATGATAAAGCACCATGGGTAGATGGATATAATGCCTTATTCTTCAAATCAGCTTGGCCTCTTATAAACTCAGAATTTGTCAAGCTGTTAAGGAACTCTTTCAAATAGGAAAGTTATACAGAGCAATCAACTACACAGCTATCACAATACTTCCTAAAGTTCCTAACCCTTCAAGCATCAAAGAATACACACCAATAGCATGCTGCACAGTACTATATAAACTCATTGCCAAGGCATTGTCCAACATAATTCAGAAAGTCATTGCTTCAATAATTTCAGATACACAAGCAGTGTTCATCCCAGGTAGAAAGGTGGCTGATAATGTCTTGCTTGCTCATGAGTTCATTTAGCCTTATTCAAGGAAGAACATTTCACCAAGATGTCTCATCAAGGTGGATATCCAAAAGGCTTATGGTACAGTGGATTGGAGGTATTTACAGCAAATGCTAGAAGGTTAGGGCTTCCCAAACAAATTCGCTAAGTGGATTATGGAATGTGTGACAACTGTTAACTATACTATACTCATCAATGGAGAAATAACTAAGCCATTTGATGTAGCTAGAGGGCTGAGGCAAGGGGATCCAATTTCCCCTTTTTTGTTTGCTATAGCAATGGAGTACTTGAGCAGAAATTTGAAGAATTTGAAGCAGGAAAAGGCATTCCATTATCATCCCATGTGTTCAAGGTTGGATTTAACTCACTTGAGTTTTGTGGATGATCTCTTACTATTTGTAGGAGGAGATGCTACATCTGTAGCATTACTACATGACAGATTCAATATTTTCTCAGCAGCATCAGGTCTTAAAGCTAACCTAGCCAAAAGCTCAATTTACTATAGAGGAGTCAGCCTTGAAGTGAAGCATGACATACAAAAAAACTAGGTTATAGTCAAGGATCCCTCCCTTTAAGATATCTGGGCATACCACTTGACACAAAGAAACTCTCTGTAATGCAATGACAGCCACTCATTGACAAAATAGTGGCTAGCATACAGCGAAGAAGCTCTCATATGCAGGCAGAATCCAATTGGTGAAACATGTAATTTTTGATATTCAAGCTTATTGGGCACAAATCTTCATCATACCAGCTAAAGTTTTCAAAGCAATAGAGGCTTACTACAGAAGCTACGTGTGGTCAAGGAGAATATGATCACTAAAAAGCTTTAGTGTCATGGGACAAGATGTTTTCACCTAGAGCAACAGGGGGCTTTAACTTGATCAACTTGGCATTATGGAATAAGGCAGCAACCACAAAAACATGCTGGGAATTGGAAAATAAGAAAGATAAGCTTTGGATCAAATGGATCCATAGCTACAACATTAAAGATCAAATTTTTGCCATCACGTAAACACCAAAACATGCATCTTGGATGGTAAGGAAAATATTTAGAGCAAGGGGTAATCTGGATGGTATCAGCAATAGACAAGCTTACCAAAGGAATGTAATTTAACAGGTTTACTTGCAATTGTTAGGAGAGCTGCCTAAAGTCCCATGGAAAGGTTTAACGTATCAGAATCAAGCACGACCAAAAGCAATCTTCACAATATGGCTACAAATTCTGGGAAGACTGCTCACTACTGATAGATTGAAGAACTAGGGAATACAAGTGGAAGATACATGCTGCTTTTGCAATCAAGCACCAGAAACAAGGGATCACATCTTTGCAAAATGTGCATATGGTAGAAATCTATGGTCCAGACTCATGCAATGGTTACGGGTAACACAATCAATTACAACATCATAGTCAGAATGGAAGAACTAGATTGTAAAGAAAACAAAGGGGCGATCTCAACTGGCGAGGATACTCAAACAAGTATTTACAAAATTTACACATACAATGTGGATTGAGAAATATATAAGGATATTTGAGAAGAAAGCAACAACATGGGATGTCCTTGCAAGGAGAGTGGTCTGCATTTGCAACATTAGAGTTGAGGGTTATACTCGTGTCTGTAAGGCCCCGTAAAAATTTGTGCTCAAAACCCGGTAGCTCGTAGTGTTAAGTTCTGGATAAGTGCTGGGAATGTGTAAATCCGGACCCTTTGTACTGAGCTAAACATTCAAAAATCAAAGAATCAAAGTTTTCCAGAAAAGTGCTATTTTGCGGTCCAGAATGTGGTCGCAAATCAAGTATGCGGACCGCATTTCTACCGCAGATTGAGTCAGTGGTTTGGTTAAAATTGAGGTCTAAATGCGGTCCATTATGCGATCGCATAATTGATATGCGGACTGCATTTCTATCGCTAAATGAGTCCATGTGCCAGTCAAATTTGAGGTCAATTATGCGGTGCATTATGCGACCGCAGATCGTGTATGCGGACCGCATTTCCGCCGCAAACCCAGACAGTAGGATCAGAGTTTTGGAGCACTTTTGCGGTCCATTATGCGGACCGCATTTCCTCTATGCAATCGCAAAGTGTGACCGCAAACCTGACTCGGGCTCTTATTTTTCTAAATTTTAAACCCGACCCCCTTTTTAATAAAACACCCCAATCCCTCATTTTAATGTACTTTCTGAACAAAATAAGAGATAGGGAAGAGAGGGTTCTTGAGAGAGAAAGTTCATCTTCACCAATTTGATTTTCAAAGTCACCCAGGCCCGGGGAAATTTCAAGTAATTGTCTTCATCTTCGTTCTTGCAGGTAAAAATCCCCAACCCTTTTGCATTTGTTTTTAAATTTAAACAAAAAAAAGGGGATTCTCATGCATTGATTCTTGAAAATGGAGGTTGAAATACACGTGCATGTCTTTTAAGACCTAAAATCTAGTAAGAGGAATTGGGTAGAAGTAGAGGTTTGCAAAAGAGGGGTTGATAACCTAAATGAGTTCGGGTAGTAATTGTGAACTTCAATTCTAAGATTTATGTGTTAACTTGTGAACTAGATTGTCGATACTAGGCTATTGGTGAGCCGAAGTAGAAGTAAAAAGGGGAAATTCGATTCCAGGTATGTATGGCTAACTTTAACCTTTGTAAAGTCACCCTGTTTGGTGTACGAGTAATTGGTATGCCTTTCTTATGTGGACTATTTGTGAATTCTGTTTGCTTCACGGGTGTTAGGGCAAGATGGCCTATTTCATGAATTCTTGTGACTAAATTGCATTGAACATTGTTGGTTCATGAAAATGGAAGTTGAAATACACATGCATGTCTTTTAAGACCTAAAATCTAGTAAGAGGAATTGGGTAGAAGTAGAGGTTTGCAAAAGAGGGGTTGATAACATAAATGAGTTCGGGTAGTAATTGTGAACTTCAATTCTAATTTATGTGTTAACTTGTTAACTAGATTGTCGATACTAGGCTATTGGTGAGCCGAAGTAGAAGTGAAAAGGGGAAATTCGATTCCAGGTATGTATGGATAACTTTAACCTTTGTAAAGTCACCCTGTTTGGTGTACGAGTAATTGATATGTGTTTCTTATGTGGAATATTTGTGAATTCTGTTTGCTTCACGGGTGTTAGGGCAAGATGGCCTATTTCATGAATTCTTGTAACTAAATTGCATTGAACATTGTTGGTTAACGTTCCGATATGACAGTTTGAATAAATAGCAACAAACCAAGTGTGTGTGTGAATGTGTTTATGTGGTAAGGGCTGTGAAATAAATGATGGAAAGAAGTCGTAATTGATGCAATTGAAACAACTGTGGTAATAACATATGTGATTCGTCGTGGGAAATTATCATTGTAACTTAAATTGTATACGGGCTGTTATATATGATGGAAATGGTATTGAGGTTAATGAAAACTCATTGTGAAATTGTTATTGTTGTTGTGAAATGATATTCTGGGTGGCCTAAAGCCATATGATTGAACTGTGAACTAATGTTGTTGTGTGAAATGTGATTGTCCGGTGGGATCGGGTTGCGCGCCGCAACATGAAGTTATAAGGTGTGGGTTGTGGTGATAAGGGTGGCCGAGGTAATAAGGGTGGAAAAGTGATCGAAATCACTATTGAAATGAACATATGTGAAAGTTGTGAAATCATTGATGTGATGAAATGATGTTAGAAGGGAAAAAGCAGAGATGTGAAACTTGTTTTACTTTGGTTGTTCCTTTCATGTGCATTTGATTGTTAATTCTATTACTGTACGTTACTTGTGTATTGTTTGAGTTTACTTGGGGTAAAGTTTGTTCATACATACCAGTACAATTCAAATGTACTAACGTCCCTCTTGCCGGGGGCGCTACATTCGTGTTATGATTGTAGGTGGATCTATAGCAGGTACTCCAGTCCATCGATCGTAGCACTCCTTTACTTCCCGTCAGCTGAATTGGTGAGCCCCTTTCCTCCCGGGGCCCTGCGTGGCTCATGTCGCTTTTATTCCGGAGTATTGTTTTGGTATTTGTGTAAGGTATAGCCGGAGCCTTGTTACCGGCAAGTATTGTATCATCCTTTTGTATCCTTAGAGGCTCCGTAGACAGGAAATGTGGGTTGTGAACTTATGTAATATGTGTTTTGTATGTTGGGCGATGTAAGTTGTAAACCATGCTAAGTAACCATGTTTGTTATGTATATTTCGTAAAAGGGTGTTTTAATTATAAATGGCTATTTCCTTTGATTAATGAGTAATGAAAAGCACGGGCTAACACGTGGGATAGGAAAGGCACCCAGGTCCACTTGACTGGGGCTACCCGGTCGAGCGCCGGTCATGTCCCTCGGTTTTTGGGGCGTGACAGTGTCTTTTTAACAAAATATAAATACTGAGTAGTTAGCTTGAGAGAGAAATGTATAAAGGAGATTAGGAGGTAGGGAAGATATAGAGTGAGTTGTTTTTTTTCCAATATGGAAGTAAGACGTGGTGATCTACTGCTTTGAAAATATTTACATTGGTGGTTAGTACAAAGATTTTAATTACCAAAAAAAAAAGTAATAAAATGTGACCCAATAGGTCATTTATAGTTTTACCCTTCATTTCTGTTTTTCGAGACCTTGAATGGCTTTGTTTAGCATTTCTCGATTTATGTGCGTAGTCCGTGTCCCTTTTTCGGAAAGTTTTTATGAGAGAATTGATGAAAACGTGAAATCGTGCCTAAAACCTCATTTGAGTTGGCTAGGGGCAACGTTTTATATTAACGGACCCGGATCAGTATTTTGATGGTCCCTATGGATTCGTATCATGATTTGGGATTTGGGCATATTCCCGTAATTGAATTCGGAAGTCCCTAACTTGATTGAACGTAATTTGTTAAAAATTAGCAAATTAAAGGTTTAAAGAATTTCTAAGTTTGATCGAAGGTAGACTTCGTTACTACTGGGTTTGAATTTCGGTTTTGGAACTTTGTATAGGTTCATTCAGTATTTATGAATTGTCTGCAAAATTTGGTGCAAAACGGAGTTGATTTGACGTGATTCAGATGTCCAGTTGTAAATTTGCATGTTCTTAAGTTTCTTTGAAAATTTCATTCGTTTTGGTATCCGATTTGTAATTCTAGGTGTATTGATCACGCGAGCGAGTTTGTATGATATTATTACACCTGTGTGCATGTTTGGTTTGGAGCCCGAGGGGCTCGGATGAGTTTTGGATAGGCTACGAATGATTTTAAACTTAGGAAGAATTGCTGGTTTTGGCTACCGCTGGTGTCTGGTAAATTCTTCTTCGCGATCGTGAAGGTACTCCCGCGATCGCGAAGAGTAACCTGGGCTGGGAATGGATTTACCGTACACGAATGCGGGGAAAAGGTCGTGAACGCGAAGATTTGGGGGGCTTACCCTTTGCGAGCGCAACCACCCACATGCGACCCCGAAGGCTTGTGAGATTTGGGGGGAGCTGGGCTGGTGTTCTTCGCGAACGCAATCATTGGGTCGCGAATGCGATGGCCAAGGGGGAAGAGCCATCGCGAATGCGAAGAACATCTTGCGAACGTGAAGGCCATTTGGGCCACAGTGCTTCGCGGTTAGGTCCTTCGCGAACGCGATGAAGACCTGACGCCAGTGATTTAAAATGTCCTAAATATGGGATTTCACCCATTTTCACCATCTTCTAATTAGAACTCGGCCTAGGGCGATTTTTAAGTGAAATTTCATCACTATTTTATAGGTTAGTGTAGTTTAACATGTTTTCTTCCATTTCCATCAACACCCATTAATTTCTAACCTTAATCTATGTTCTTTCATGGTAGAAAATTAGGAATTTGGGAAGAATAGGGGGGTTTTGTAATATTAAGATTTAGACCTCAAATTGAGGTCGGATTTCAAAACTAATTACATAATAGGACTCGGGGGTGAATGCATAATTGGGTCTTGGTCCGAATCTTGGGTTTTGACCAAGCAGGTCCATGATTGACTTTTGTTGACTTTTTGGGTGAAGTATGAAGATTTTAACTTTATGTTTTGTAATTGATTTCCCTAGCATTGTTCGAAGTTATTGAGTTAATTTTGGTTAGATTCAGTTGGTTTAGAGGCGGATTTTAGGGGAAAGGCCCCGGTTGAGCTTTGAGAATTGCCTGCGAAGCGAGGTAAGTGTTGGGTTTAACCTTGATTTGAGGGAATTAGGAACCCTTGAGCTATGTGCTATGTGTATTATATGTGTAGCGGCGTATATGCGAGGTGACGAGTGTATATATGCCGTTAAAATAGTTTTTTCATGCTTTTTCCGGTATTTCATTAATTATTTTGTTCCAAGTCTTAGTGTTACATGTTTTAATTGATTCCTATGCCTTAGCATGCTAATTTCATTAATTTGCTTATTCCAAGTGTTACTTGTACACTTTAACTGTCACATATTTGGCTTGTCTTGTTGCTTTGGATTAATTGTAGCATTCCTTGACATGGTACGTAGTTCCTTATTACTTTGCTTTCATATTCTTTAGTCGTAGAAATTCTTGTGAAATGAGTTATTGAATTTGATCACGTTTGTTAATTTTGTTTATGGATCGAATTGCACGCCACAACAGGTGGAATAAAGGAGAATTGATATCGATATGGTGGGATCGGGTTGCACGCCACAACAGATTTTATTATTGTTATTGATATGGTGAAATAAGTTAGAATTGATATTGATATGGTGGGATCAGGTTGCGCGCCGCAATGGATTTTATATATTATTCTTATTATTGATATGGTAAAATAAGAGAGGATTGTGTTTGTACGGTAGGATCGGGCTGTGCGCCGCAACAGATTGTGTGTTTTGTATTCATTGCTGTATTGTGTTAGCCTTCGGTGTTTCATACGAGACTTTGAGGACTGGTGTTCCTGGTTTTACTGATTTTGAGGATCGATTTTACTTTGATAAGTTAACTGCCTTATTTTTCATGTGTTCCTTTCCTGCTATTATTATTATTATTATTATTATTATTATTAAAATATTGTAAGTGACCGCCTTAGCCTCGTCACTACTTCGTCGAGGTTAGGCTGGGCACTTACAGAGTATATGGGGTCAGTTGTACTCATGCTACATTCTGCACTTCTTGAGCAAATTTAGGAGTCGGTACAACTGCTCGGCGTTCGCTGCCCTGGAGTCCCCTTCTACCCTATCCTAGCTGTTTATTTCATTTCGGACAGCTATACTTTTGTTTAGCCCATTATTTGTATTACTCTAGTCACTCGTGCACTTGTAATACCGGTTCTGGGGTTATATCTAGATATTGTTGTTATTATGGGGTTTCTCACTATAGTTCAGTTTTATTTTGTTTTCTCGGTATCAGTTAATTTGAATTGTTAAAAATGGCTAAAAACTATTCTAACATTCGCTTGCCCAGCAAGTGAAATGATAAGCGCCATGAGGGTATCGAGGGTGGGAATTTCGGGTCGTGAAAAGTTGGTATCAGAGCACTAGGTTGCTTTGGTCTCACCAGTCACGAGCAAGCTTAGTAGAGTCTAGAGGATCGGTACGGAGACGTCTGTATTTATATTCTAGAGGCATTGAAGTTTAGGAACAGTTTTACTTCTTTCCCTCTTTATCATGCAATTTTATTCTATCATCGATGATTGACTATTCTATTCTTATTCTCTCGCAAATGGCGAGAACACGCACTGCATCTACAGCCAAGTAGGAGCCGGAGCCCCATGTAGAAACTACTACCAGGGGCAGAGGTCGAGGCTGAGGCAGAGGCAGAGGCAGAGGCAGAGGCAGAGCTCAGCCTAGAGCTCGAGCAGCAACACCTGCAGTGGAGCCTTAAATTGATCGCGAGGAGGAGGTTCCAGCTCAGACTGTACCCGTCGGACCAACTCAGGTCCCTGAGGGGTTCATAGCCACTCAAGTTCTTTAGGATGCTCTAGTCCATTTGGTGGGACTTATGGAGAGTGTGGCCCTGACCGGTACATTCCCGGTGGGACCAACCGTCTCTCGGGCTGGGGGAGGAGCACAAACTCCTGCTACTCACACTCTAGAGCATGCGGCTCCCCAGTGTCAGACTCCAGTAGCCCTGCTAGTTGGGGTGGTTCAGCCAGTTGTTGCGGCACTGGCCGGTGATAGGCCCCCTATGTCTTCTGAGGCTTTGTTGAGGTTAGACAAGTTTACCAAGCTCTTTCCTATTCATTTCAGTGGTGCACCTTATGAGGACCCATATGTATGTACAATTGGTCGTACCCATCTCAGTTATGCCCTATGGAGGCTAACAGGTGTAGTTTAAGAAAAGGACGGAACATCAGGACCTGGCTGGGGTTAGAGTAAACCAAAATGGTGAATGGATTGTTTGTGTTAGTTGACATTTCCGAAGGATATTGCAAGTGTGCTAGTAGATCTCCTCGTGAGACACCTAAATGGTGCACCCTAAAATATTAAAGCTAGATATGAGCACTAGAAGCCTTGAAGGAATAAATATTACCTTAGTATGGCTCCCGCCCCCAGTACAGAAAGAATGTTAGGCAATTGAAAGAGCCAAGGGATGGAGCAAGGGGAGCCAAAAGCAAAAGAATGTTTTGTTCGAGTTTTCAGAGCAAAGCAGTAGACATAGATAATTAGCGGGAGGTAAGAAGAGAGTTAATAAAGCATTATGAGTAAGATATGATACACAGATGATAACGGTAGGTCAAAAAAATGATGACAGTATTACAGAGTTTACAGTCAAGTGAAGAAAAAGACAAAAGATGACCAGCCTTGAGACAATAAAAGAATATGGGCCATAAAGTCATATCCTCATTTCGAGAAATAAGTTCGCAACTTTAGCACGATTACCAAGAGGAAAAATTAGACCCCGGAATAATAGAAATTAATATGGGCTGGTGAACAAGATAAAGTAAATATGAATTAGGGACTGAGTGATTTGATAATAGTCAGTATCAGGAGAATTTCAGATCGCGTTCCAGCAATAATAGGACGGACAACAGAAGAAGATTCATGAGAAATTCAGAGAATGGTCATTCAGGAAGACGCTTCCCTAAAGCAAGCAATGTTAGAAAAGTTAAGCTTAAGGGACTGCATGTACCAGTTACATTAAGTATCACCCTCGCGAGTAAGGTAATTTGTCATCCTTGGTACAGAAGGATTGTCGCAAGGCGAGTAAGGATCATTGATGTTGAGAAACGACGTCAAAAATGTAGAGGTAAAACATCTATAAGTAGATACTCATGGCTTCATCTCTTAGTACACCCCTAAAGGGGGGAATATGGAGTGGTGTGATATTAAGTCAGAATTAAATGGTTCTAGTGACTATGGAATGGTAAAGGAAGAATGCGATAAATGAAAGAGGAATGAGATGGCACTTATCCAAATCTTACAGATACGCTATGATTCAACAATATTGTGCAAGCACAACGTCAACGTGAGGAAGTAAGGGGTCCTGCCCGAGCTGTTATTAATAAATAAGGAGCCAGTGAGAGATGTAAGTAAAGACAAAGGAAATAACCCAAGAAAGGTTACGAGGAATATTGATATGAGAATGGGCCAACGAGTAGTTAGTAATTGATCAGAAAGATCCCAGTTATGGCTAAATAGGAGGTTACAGACGAGTCATCAGATCGTGTAAGATAAACATAGTAGAACCCAACATGGAGAATTCAACCTCGAAGAATATCATTATAATACTTAAGATATATTCAAACAAGAGTCGGGGTAGTTAAAGGTACCGTATGAGTGTTACGGGGATAACAGAAAGTGCCACTGGGAAGACAATAAAAATATCAGTTCAGAAGCAACCATACAAGCACAAGGGCATGGAAGTAAGCAACTACGGATGATTATAGGCAAGTAAGGACATCAAAAAGGTCCGTCATAAGCTCACAGCTTTACGAGAGTCAAGGGTTCTCCCTAAGTACTACAACGAATGACTTGCTGAGGATATAAGAAAGAAGGCTTCAACCTAATTAGCACAACGACCTAAAGAGGAAATGGTCGTGTAACAACAATCTCGCAACAACATTGTAAGCATTCCAATGGAAAATGGAACCTACCGTGACTAATGAACGGGAAGTAAGAATTAAAAGTAATATTCGAGATCATATGAGTTGTATGAAAATTCTGGCAAGTGTGGACACTAAGATAAGCTAAGTATGGACACAACAAAGGGGCAGAAAGACCAGGAAAAAGTAATAGCTTACGTTGAAAGAAGCTAAGATGGAACGAAAGAATTATTCGATCAATGATCCAGAGTTAGTACGTTATGGATACACTTAAGATTTTGGAGCATTATCCAGGCAGCATATTTGTTGACAATCATACAGCCATAAAAGACTTCGGTATAAGTTGAAAGAGAGAATTGAGCCCAGGGCATAGACAAAGGATTGAATTGTTAGAAGATTGTGTCATGAATATTCCATAATGCCCATGAAAGGCTAAGGTAATAACTGATACCATGAACCACAAATCGGAAGATAGCTTAAGCCTACGTAAAGGCTGATTAGCAGGAAGAGGAAACTAAAGAATTACATCACCTAAGTAAATCAGGAGTCTGATTATTGGACCTAGAAAAATTATAGAAGTTGTGCTTGAGAACATGACAGAATCACTCTTAATATCAGATGTTCAACAGAAATAACACAATAACCATAATCTATTATGGCTCTACAAGAAAGCCAGTTAGAAGAAGTACCAGCCTCATAAGAAGTCAGTACGAAGCTCCCACCGGATTGTGTATGTACCAGAGGTGCGAATATTATAGTAGAGCTTCAAGTTATGGACGTGAATTACACCTAGGTGGAAGGGAGGTCAGGAAAGAAATAGAAGATACGATAAGAGATTTTAAGGTAAGTAAGGTAAAGGTGAACAACGTACGAGATACTCAAAAGCAGAAGATCGTGAATAGTCCATACTTCGGATACAAGGCTATAAGCACGGGGATCCCATAACCGGGAATGATAGTGGCATCGTCGACGGCATGTCTTCCAAGCCTATGGTTTCTAAGTACTGAGAGATCTAGTTAAGAGAATAGAGAAAAGTTGGAGACGATGTGATGTCTCACTTGACGTTTCAAATAACATAAGGAAATCTATGGTGCAAGAAAGTTGAAGGAAAGTTTATAAATGGATATGTATAGGTCGCAAGCTAAAGTATGGTAGAGCGACAAAGTTTTAAGGAAACATGAGTAAGGATGAGGAAAGGCAAGTGAAAAGGTGACGAGAATGGATAAGTCTTTAGGATTAAGCCCATGAAAACAAGAAGAGCAGACAGTTTTTCTATATTATACAAAGCTCACTATAACCTTAATGAACTCAAAGAAGTCTAAGATTAATAGCATTTAGAAGGAATAAAATGCTGACCTGGTAATAAAATGAGGGTATAATTGTGAAAGATAAAGGATGACGTTTGGGCCTTCGTTTGAATAATGATTCGGAAAAAAAAAAAGAAGGAGAAAAGATTTCGCTGGCGGCACGAAATTAGGATACCCCCATAAGGTGAATCACATTGAGAACTAAGAATACAATTATGGGAGTCACTTCGAATATTCCTTGAGGTAACGTAAGCCCTAGGGGCAAAGTATTACATAAGAAGTTTTAAGTTTTAGTGGTATATTGTAGATCAATATTGAGGTGAATCAACAATGAATGGACAAAAGTCACAAAGTATGAGATGAGATTAGGCCGTCATCCTTGTCGCGCCCCCTTTTTCTCGCGAAATCGGGTTTATGACATTTTGGTATGGGACAACTCGTTCCTTTTGGGAACTGGGTTTTGCAGTTGAAGAGTCGCCACCTAATGATTAAGGTGCATTAGGACACCAATAGAGATTCAAATCTAAGCTTGCTTGAATAACCAGAGATTGGGTAAGGGCTTGAAATTATCCTAAGAGGAAGGTGTTAGGCACCCCTCAGGATCCACTAGTGTGCTTCCCGGCCAGACAGCTATTGTGAATTTGGGGTACAATTAACATGTAAGCAGATAAGGCTCAAGTAAGAGGTGATTTCAATACATAATGGTTTGAAAGTAAACAAATTTGAAAGAGCAATGAAAGAGCTGATTTTTAAATAAGGAGTTACAATGCTGAAAAAAGAATAAAGAATAAAGGAAAGGGGGGGGGTCCTAGGTTTATTAGAAATATGGATCACCCCACACAATGTCCGGTAATCACTCCTCAATGAGGGGCTACACGTGACATTATCGCGTGGTCATCATATCCATATCTACCCTTCCTACCCCGTTAAGGTATTAAAGCGCGGATTGGTCTCGATTACTTATTGCATGCTATTACCCATCCCATTCCTATCAGTCCCTGAGGCATTTAGGAATACTAATCCTAAAAGGGAGGGGTATTAGGCTTATTTGAAGTTTCAAAGGTAAAAATTCTAAGGCGACATACAAAACATATAAAGACTGCACATTAAAGGGGGAAACACATTAGCATATAAGGCTCAAGTATACCTCCTCAAACAAAAGCACATAAATAGCATGACTTGCACATACTTTTTAGGTCTGATTTAAAGCACATAAAGACGAGCGAAGTTAATTGTTGAGGCAGCTTAGTTTATTACATAACTCAGATAAGAAGTCCGAATCAGACTTGCCTGCTGGTTGTAGCAATTAACAAAGCGAATTTAGTTTTACAATTATTATCCTAAGGCTTGCCTGAGTGCTTAGACGGAGTCCTATAGGCATGATGTCTACTTAGTTCAGAAGGTAGTAAGACAGTAGAACTTGAACGAGTTATTTGAAATCCTATAGGCATGCTTGCTAAACCTTGTTAAGTAAGGGGATTAGATTATTAAAAGAAGTTCAGAAGGGACAAAGTTAAATTAGACTAGTTACAGGTTCTGCAGGTGATAGTATCTACTATTACTGATTTTTAATCCCTATGAACAGGATATCTAATATTGAATGGGAATGAAACGAGTCTGATTTTATTTAAGAATCCATGCAGGCATGATTTCTATATGTTACTGATTTCAAAATTACGAATGTGATACTTATTTATAGCCGTTTAGAACCTAAAGCATGATATCTAAGTGGCATGCAGAATTCGAATACGACCTATAGGCAGGTTATCTAGGTGTGAAACTGAAAAAGCAGGATTTAGTATAAGACCTAGAGACATGATTTCTAATGTAGTTTGAAAGTGCAGAATTCAAAGAAGTCCTATAGACATGATTTCTAATGTAGTTTGAAAGTGCAGAATTAAAAGAAGTCCTATAGGCTTATTTTGTAATGCAGTTTGAAAGTGCAGAATTAAAAGAAGTCCTATAGACATATTTTCTACCCTTGGATGCATAACTACCCAACCCTTTTTCACTAGCCAGCCCCAAATGTTCATTACAAATTATTACAAACCAGGAATTACATCAGAAAAAGTACAAAGAAAATTACAACCAGAGGAAGCCTGATTCTTGACTTCCTCCCTGAGTTATGAGATAAACCAACTCAAAGACCACTGATCCAAAGCCTTTCTCAGACTTGAGTGTGTCAGAGTTCCCTAAGGGCCTCCATAGGACCCCGGGCAGTGCTTACACCTAAGTTTCATAACCAGAATAGGGACAAGTGCAGTGTGGAAGTGCCAACCCTCATGTGTCCAAGTTCACAGGGAGCTCATGGGTCCCAAGGCAAGGCTCACACGAGGGGGGCAGAACTTAAGTCTAAGAAGATAGTGCAAGTGCAGAAACAGAGTTCTAAGAGTTGAGGGAATAAAGGAGAGGGGTAAAGGGTGGTAGGGAAACAGTTACAGAGTTGATAACTTCATACAAAAGGGGTTCAGGGGTTGGGAATTGCAAAGAGCCTATTACTTAGGCAAGGGTCAGCTTTGGACATGCACATACCAAACACATTGGGGATAGGGATTTAAGGTTCACAAAACATTAATTCAGAACATGAGAAAAAAAAATTACAGCATGCTACATAAAGGTACTGAAATAGATACAAGCAGTAGGCAGACAAGAATGCAAGAACATTAAGTAACCATGTTGTTGTTGATGCTATAAGCTTAATTAGAACATACCAGTTCAAAGAAGCAAAATGCAGTAAAGAAAGGTAGCGGGGCTTGAAATATAGCTTTGGCTTTCAGCCAGCTAAACA
>NW_017673105.1:45538-74149 GCF_001879085.1 Nicotiana attenuata | reverse complement strand
AAAAAATAGATTCAGAAACCTCAAAAGAAATTAAGGCTTTTAACATGCAAACTCCAGTAGAAGAACGACATAAGGAAACACAGCAGAACATGTCAAAAATCAGAGAAAGCTTCGAAATAACTTAGCAAAAACCTTAATCGGAAAAGATAAGGGGTTTTGAAGGCAGAGTTTTAGAAGAAACTTTGAGAAAAACATTTAGAAGTTTAGAGCAAACACAGATCTAAAATAGATCTAAAAGAAATCGGAAGAACCTTAAAGGTTAGGGTTCCAGAAGAACCCCAAGTGGTGAGAAAGGCTTTGAAAACCATCGATCAAAGCAGGAGAGTCAAGAGTCAGACTCGAATAGCCATGGCTGGCCAGAGAAAGGTCCGAGACGACCGGAGAACAGTCATAAACTGAAAACGACCAAGGTCTGGACCAAACTTTTCCAGGATCTAGCCTTGAAACCATGATAACCGGGCATGTAGAAGCCATAGGAGGTGGATGCAGGCCTCCGATGACCTTGGAAGCCATTGATTTGGGAGATTTTAGGGTTGTAGTTGAGGGCGATTTCTAGGGTTTGAGAGGGGTTTGAGAGAGGATTGAGAGAGAAGGGGATTCAGAGGCGGCGGAGTGTATGAAATGGGGTTAGGGTTAGGGGTCGTTTGAATTAAAAAAGGTAAGGATTGTTGTTGGCCGTTGATCTGAATGATCAACGGCCTGGATTAAAGCGGGCGAGTGGTTGGGTTATGAAGACGGGCTTGGGTCGAATTAAACCGGGATTGGGTCAGGGTAATTTGGCCTCAGATTGGGTTTGATTGGGGTGCCAAATCAGGCTAAAATTGAAATGAAAATGGGCTAACATTTAAGTAGCCACTTTTCCCTATTTGATTTATAAAAATAGTAAAATAATTTCTGGAAATAAATTAAAGGTACGAAAATGACTAATAGTACATAATTATAAAATTAAAAATACTGGACATAATTTTTATAGATATAAACGTAATTAAATCTAAAAGAGGCTAATATTGCAATTATATACAATTTAGCTTTAAATATGCTAAATAAATTTGTAAAAATATGTAAAAATTATCTTAGCTATATTTTAGCATAAATATGAGAATTCAATAAATGAATTACCAAAATAATAATTTTGGGAACAATTATTGGATTTTTCTTGATAAAATACGGCAATAAATTGATTAAAAGAATCTTCAAAAATTAAGGAGAAATAGTAAAACATTTGGACATATTTATATATGCATTTGAAAGTATTTTGCATATTAAAATTATATAGGAAAAAATTGGGTATCAACAATCCTAAAGATGAGTAGTAATGAGGAAGTATTAAAGGACTTAAATTTATACATATGGAATAAGCAACGAGAGTAAGCTGGGATTTGGTAGCAGACCTCAGCAACGATAAACTAAAGTAAGAGTTATGGCAGTAAATTCGGGTGGCTAAACGGACCTATGCGATGAGATATAGCAATATTCGTGAATTCAACAAAGTACCAAGCGAAGAACTTCAGTATACTCATATATGCCCAAAGGGACATCTCATTAAGCTCTACATATGAAGCCTAGAGATTGGGCACACTTACAAGGTCAAAATTGTACAGGCTGCATGATGAAAGATAGCAACAGTTACGAGATTGGAGAGATTCCGACTACAAGTTGTGATGTGAGAAGGAGGCCTAAGGGGGGAATGCCCTGGACTTTGGACTTATTCACAGAACAGTCGCCTCGATGAACAGGGAATTTCTAAAGTATTCGGAAGATATAAGTTATGAAAATGATAAGTGCATAAGTCAACATTCGAGGACGAATGTTCCAAAGGGGGGAATAATGTTACGCCCCGCAGTATTACGTCGATGTTATGCTCTGCAGTAATATATTATGGTGATGTTACGCTTTGCAGTATTAAGTTACAACAGTGTTGCACCCAGCAGTATTACATTACGGTGATGTCACGCTTCGCAGTATTAAGTTACGACGATGTTGCACCCTGAAGTATTGTACGTTAAATTTGTCGTAAGGTAATTCACATCAGTCCAATTAAAAGATTATTTGGAGATTATAAGGATTACGCTATTTATAACAAGCGATAAATAAATGTTATGAAGAATAAAGGGGTACACGAATTAAAGAAAACAAGTTTCGTTGAAAGTGGCCAATTTTGGATAAAATACGAGTCAAGCGATAATACTCGATAGTTACGGACTAGTACCATGAAAGGTACCATATGACCACGGTAGTATAATGTATAGAGTATATATATAGTATATTAATAAAAAGTGGAATTTTAAGTAATTTGGGCAATGCGGAACGGGACATTACCCGATTAACTAATAAGTGGATAAAAATTTAATAATTTATACCCCACGTGGCAGCCCTCCCTACCAAAAACAATGACTCTTTAGTCTACTATCCTAGGTGGCAACTTAATGTCTTGGATGGAAGATACCTTTTATGGTTTAAAATAACCAAGGTGATAATTCATTCAAAAATTCCATAATCCAAAAAGGGATATGAACGATTAGCCTTTCCTGATACTGTCATTTTTCCATAAGACTTGGCATCATTTCTTTGTAAAGGATTCAAGCCAACAAATCTATCTTTGGTTTGAAACCAAAGAGCGTTGAAGCAGAAGCAAATTTCATTTTAAAACAAGCTTCATTCAGAAAGGATTTCGTTCCAACTTTCAATGAATCCTAGGCAAAAGAATTTTCGTTCAATAAGCTTTAAAGAAGCAGGAACAAATTGCGTAGAAGCTTAAATCCATTCTTTTGTCCACAAAACATTAGGAGCAGAAAACAAGTTCGTTCCAAAGGCAAAATGGTCTTATGACATTCCGGAAGATTTTATTAACGTACTTTTCATACATTGCATTCATATACATTGATCCATGACCAGATGGCGTTATATACGCGTATATATATATATATATATATATATATAGGATATGGGAAAGGTTATGGCGTTATATACGGACCACCACCTGATCAGCTGGTATACGATGATGATTTTACCCACAGTGGCTGATATGATATGATGGGATGCCCTCAGAGGCTGATGATGATATGAAACATGTACCTATGCACGGCATGACATTCATACGCATATGCATGACGCTAAAAGTATTTTCATGATTTACAGAGTTATCCAGACTTACAGGTTGAGTCAATTACTCTATATTTCTTCCATGTCTGTTATGTACTTATTTATGTGCCTTACATACTCGGTACATTTTTCGTACTGACGTCCCTTTTGCATGGGGACGCTGCGTTTCATTCCCGCAGGTCCCGATAGACAGGTCGAGAGCCCTCCAAGTAGGCTATCAGCTCAGCGGAAGATGTTGGTGCGCTCCATTTGCTTCGGAGTTGCTTGTTTGGTTAGTATGATTTAGAGGTGTATTGTTTGGTATGGCGGGACTCTGTCCCGACCTTTATGATATTTATGTACTCTTAGAGGCTTGTAGACCTATGTCGTGTACGTGAAAGATTGTATGGCCTTGTCGGCCTATGTTTTGAGTTTATAAATGATTATGTTGGCCTATTAGGCCCGTAGGTCACGTGTATATGACGATGTAATAAGAAAGATACGTCACGTTGGTACTCGGTTGAGTAAGGTACTGGGTGCCCATCAGGGGCCCAGCGGTTTGAGTCGTGACAGTTTTAGTGGTGCCTCATTTGGAGGCAGGGGTACTTTTGGTAGGGGCCATCCTCCTAGGCCATTTCGGTCAGCGTTTCAGGCATCTCATAGTGCTTCAGGGAGTTATGGTCCTTATGTGCCTCATTCTGGGCAGCCAACCTACAGTGCACCTCTACTTCAAAGCTATCACCGTGGTTATCCGGCCCGTTCGGATCAGTTTCAGCTTTAGCAGCCACAACAGCAGGATGGGTGTTTTGAGTGTGGAGGTACTGGTCACATCAAGAGGTTCTGTCCAAGATTGTTGGGCGGCATGCCACAACAGAGTTCTCGTGCCATGGCTTCGACACTGGTTGCTCCACCGTCTGCTCAACCGGCCAGAGGCAGGGGTCAGGCAGCTAGAGGTGGAGTTCAAGCCGTTAGAGGTGGAGGTCAAGCCATTAGAGGTAGAGGCCAACCAGCTAGAAGCCATCCCAGAGACGAAGTTTAGAGTGGTAGGGACCAGCCCCGTTTTTATGCATTTCCAACTAGGCCTGAGGCTGAGTCATCTGACGCCGTCATCACATCTATTGTTCCAGTTTTCCATAGAGATGCATTAGTTCTATTTGATCCAAGCTCTACTTATTCCTACGTGTCATCCTATTTTCCTTCATATCTGGTTATACCTCGTGATTCTTTGTGTGCTCCTATCTTTGTGTCCACGCTTGTGGGAGATTCTATTATAGTAGATCATGTTTATCGTTCGTGTGTGGTTTCTATCAGGAGCCTCGAGACAACTGTAGGTTTTCTACTTCTTGATATGGTGGACTTTGATGTTATCTTGGGTATAGATTTGATGTCACCTTATCATGCTATTTTGGATTGTCATGCCAAGACAGTGACATTAGCCATGTCGGGGTTGCCTCGATTAGAGTGGAGGGGGACTCCTGGCCATTTTACTAGCATTCCCCTTTGAGACAGACCTTAATTGCTATATTTTCACTAAAAATTGGAGCTTTGTTCTATTATTCCTTCATTCTCTTGTTCTGTACTTTATTTTTGACTGGATGAAAGCCAAGGCCACTGAGATTCTATTATTCAACCTTCTCTTGGTGCGAGCATTGCCCAGGGTTCCTTTGAAGCTCTTGGGAACTTTGACGCATTGAGATTCTGGGTTATTGTGGAATTTTGTTCTTTATTGTTGTCCGTTTAACTGGTAAGTCATTTGACCTTTGCAATTTTGTTCTTATGTGTTTCTGATTAGCACATTCCTACTTCTGAAATCCATGGCTTAATGTGTTTCTAGGCCACTCTTGTGTGCAACTCTGTTAGCTTTACAGTCGTTTTAAGTCTCTTTAGCATTTAATTTCACCTAATGTTGCAAGTTCTGGAACATGCTTATGCCTAGTTTAACCACTAGTAAGTGTAGATATCGACCCCTCGTCACTACTTCTTCGAGGATAGACTAGACACTTACTAGGTACACATTGATTTACGTACTTATGCTATATTTCTGCACAAATTGTGCGGGTACTGAGGCAGGTACATCTGGTGTCTGTTCTGGCACGCATCCACATTACCCGAAGACTTAGTGGTGAGTTGCTCCCCTGTGCTCTGATCTACGGCACCCGGAGTTTTCTTCCTGTTGCATTTTATATTTTTGTTCATTTCATTTCAGAAATTAGTTGTAGTGGTTTGTATATTCTACTCGATTGACCTTGCACTTGTGACATCGGATTTTGGGAAGTTCCAGTAGATGCTTATGGTTTTTGTCTAATATTTTCATCATTTTACTTTATGTTTTTTACATCACCATGGCTTCCATGCTTAGTTTCTTTACTAAATAAAACATATGATTTCAAATGAAATAAAATGAGGAATTAAATAGATAGATCACAATTGGCTTGCCTAACGGCGACAGTGGGTGCCATCACGACCTTTAGTGGGAATTGGGCCGTGACAGCTTGGTATCAAAGCACTAGGTTCACATAGGTCTCACGAGTCATGAGCAAGCATCGTAGAGTCTTGCAGATTGATGCAGAGACGTCCGTACTTATCCTCGAGAGGCTATAGGGTGTTAGGAAAACTTCTCTTTAATCATCTCCTATCGCGCAGTTGATATTGTGCTAAGTATCTTTCTTATATTCTCTCACAGATGGTGAGAACGTGTGCTATGGCTGTACTTGGTGGTATATGAGCTGCTTTCCCGGTTGTTAGAAGTCGAGTCAGAGGCTGGGGGAGGGCCACAGCTCCCGCTAGAGGACGAGGGCGTCTTAGAGTTGCTCTTGTTGTACCATCAGTGGATTTAGTGGAGGATCCTGTTATTGAGGAGCAGGATGAGGCGCCTGCAACTGAGCCGACCCCAGCGGATTTTATGACTGCACCAGGACTCCAGGAGGTCATGGGCCATATGCTATGGTTTATGGATGCTATGACATAAGCGGGCTATTTTCGGCAGTTCCGGCCACATCTCAGGTGAGAGCAGGGAGCACATACCCCTACCCCTCATTCTTCTTGGCAAGATGCTGCCGTATATAAGATCCCTGGTGCACTACCTGTGGGCGGGGCCCAGCCAGTTGCAGCACTTATACCAGAGCGCAGACCAGCCGCGAACATTGAGGAGCAGAAATGTCTAGACAGATGGACTAGGCTACCTCCTTCTATATTTGGCGGTGAGCGGCATGAGGACCCACAGGACTTCATTGGTCGTTGTAGGGACATGCAGCATAACATAAGAGTATAGGACTCCAACGGGGTGGACTTCACCACATTTCAGTTAGAGGGCAAGGCCCGTAGATGGTGGTAGTCTTATCGCTATAGCAGGCCAGCCAGTTCACCTCCCTTGACTTGGGACCAGTTCATATGTCTCTTTTTCGAGAGGTATATTCCACCGTCTTAAAGGGAAGAATTATGGGGCCAGTTCGAGCGGCTCGAGTAGGGCTAGATGTCTATGATCGATTATGAGGCAAGATTCTCTGAGTTGTTTTGCCACGTACTTATGATACTCCCCACAGATGAAGAGAGTGCGGAGGTTTATTGTGGGCTTGCATTATGGTATCTAGGTTACTATGGCCCGCGAGCTTGAGATGGGGACTTCTCATAAGCGGATTGTGGAGTTAGCTCGGAGGATCGAGGGATCGGTATCTAGGGCTGATTGTATACGATAGGGGAGACGCGACCTCGGCATTCTGGCGAATTAAGTGTCTCCCTGTCTAGGGGGAGAGGTCAGTTCATGAGGGGCCAGTCTAGCAGGCCCACGTATTCAGCACTACCATCTGCTCAAAGTGCTCCGGTGCGGCCCTGCTTCAGCGCCATTTTAGAGAGTACCTACCGTCTATCGGCCATTCAGGTTTCCTCAATAGGTATTCAGGTCACCAAGTTCAGACTCACGGTCAGCAGTTTTCCGCACCGAAAAGTTTCTACGAGTGCTGGGAGCTTGGTCATATGAGGAGGTTTTGCCCCAGGCTTCGGGGCAAGGCAATATAATAGGATCATCAGCCCATAATTTCCGCACGAGCTGCCGCATCGCCCATCCGGCTGGCCAGAGGCGGAGGGCAGGTGGGTAGGGTCGCCCTAGAGGTTGAGGCCAGCCAAGTGCGCTCCGACTAGGTTCTATGCCTTTCCAGCTAGACCAGATACAGTATGTTGATACCCAATTTTGCCCTCATATTTTCCCAAATAGTGTATATACTTTCAAAACATCATTTTGCATCATTATCTAGTTTACAAATTCATACAAGCATTTCTCTACAATTTTCCATAATTTTTAGAGCTTTAAAATTAATTTTCTTACATTTAAATTACATAAATATTCAGTGATTATCCCTTTAAATTATTTGTGATGACTTTATCATGCAAAATTACTATTTCGCATCCCATATATGTTTCATAATATTTTCACTTCATTTCGTATAATTATGTTTGTATTTTTAAGCTATTTACCTAATTTTGCAATAATAGCCTATATTAATACACAGATGCTCCTTATTCATATTATTTGTGTCAAAATAGCATTTCATTTTTTTATAATGCCAGATCATTAAATTAAATCATTTTAGTGCATAAAAATATTTTTTATTTATTTACTTATCATTTTTATAAATTATTTTGATAAATTATGTGTATTTAAAAGGGCTGGCCCAAACTTTGAGCCAATTTTCAGACCAAAATGGCCCAACACCTTAGCCCAATAGACCCCAAGCCCAAACCAGGCAGCCCTTCTACCCAACCCGGTCGGTACCCATTTCAAACGACCCGCCCCAGCTTCTTTAAAATTTTGGCCATTGATCTTAGGAGATCAACGGCCCATGATTAAACCCCTCATTTTAATTACCCACCCCAACCCTAATCCTTTCATTCACTTTAATCCACTGCCCCTAAATCCTCTCTACTCTCTCTTCTTCTCTGAGAAACCCTAGACGCCCTCTCAATTTTTTTCAGATCCGTCTCAGCCATGGATTCATTCCATGATTTCCTTGCCTTTTGTGTGTTATCTCGTTATTTTCTACAAGACCATGGTATCACTTAGTACTTGCCTAAACATTGCAAGTACTATCTCTTATATTCTGGTCGTTTAACCTTCAATCGTTTGAATTTGGACGAAATCTCGTCCATATGCATCATGGCAAGGCTATATTAGGTCCGATTAGCCAAGATCTCCGGCCAATCTCCGATTTCTGTCAACTAGGATTTACCCGATTTCTCTCCTAAATTGATTTTGAACTGATTTTGCATGCCTTCTTTCCTTATTCTATGTTTTTGATTTATTTTGTTTCCTTATTTATTCGTTCAATTTTACTGCTATATAAACCCCTCCCCATTCCCCTTTGAGACAGACCTTAATCTCTATATTTTCACTATAAATTGGAGCTTTGTTCTGTTATTCCCTCATTCTCTTGTTCTGTACTTTGTTTTTGACCGGCTGAATGCCAAGGCCATTGAGATTCTATTATTCGACCTTCTCTTGGTGTGAGCATTGCCCGGTGTTCCTTTGAAGCTCTTGCAAACTTTGACGCATTAAGATTCTAGGTTCTTGTGGAATTTTGTTCTTTATTGTTGTCCGTTTAATTGGTAAATCATTTGACCTTTGCAATTTCATTCTTATGTGTTTATGATTAGCACATTCCTACTTCTGAAATCCATGTCTTAATGTGTTTCTGGGCTACTCTTGTGTGCAACTCTGTTAGCTTTACAGTCGTTTTAAGTCTCTTTAGCATTTAATTTCACCTAATGTTGCCAGTTTTGATACATGCTTATGCCTAATTTGAATAATTTAGATTCTCTTAAGTCCGTTTAGCCGATGTGTTCTGAGCTACTTCTGTGTATGATCTTGTCAACTTTACACTTGTTTGAACCTCTTTAGTATTTTTTTACCTAAAAAATTGTCAATTTTGAAATATGTTATTTGAATGTGCTTCATCTAAATAATTTGGACCTTCTTTAGTTAATTAGTCTACTGTGTCAATTCCTGAATGCATACATTTGCTATTTGACATGAGTTTACCTTCCCACTCTATTCTGAATCTCTGTAATGATAGTTTTGCATATGTAATGTGTTCTAATCTGTGTTAAGACCTTTTCTATCAACTATGATCTGCTTCCCTGATATTATGTCTCACAGCATATCCCTGTTTTACTTATTCCTATATCCTTAGTAACCATTTGAAACCCTTCAAATAGCTATCTTAGTCTGTGTTTCCATACCATGTTTGACACTTTTCTGCTTCATGATGCAAGTTAACATGATTGTTTTATGTACTAGGATGTATACTTAGCATGATTTGGACCTTTTATGTTTTAACTTGTTTGGTATTTTGCACCTGTGTATGATCATCTTTATCAATCCTGCAAACTTGTTTCTCCCCCTAACCCTCTCAATACGATTCTGCCAATGTTGTTGTTTTTCTAAACCTGCTCCTAGGTCTTGTGACCTGCTTGATTAGCCGCTTTGTGTTCTCAACTATGCTATGTCTACTTTAAGCTTTAAGTGTGTTTCCTCCACTTCTTCCCCTTAACCATTGTCCACTCTCTCTCATTTGTTACCTATGATATTCTGAACATATCATTATTGGCCGATTGAAAGCCAAGGCCACCAAGGCTCTTATTACTGGCTTCCCTAATGTGAGCATTACTCGGGGTCCATTTGATACCCTTGTGAACTCTGACACACTAGGATTTGGGGTCCTTTAACCACTCCCTCTACTACTGAGACCTGAACTATTCCTGACACTCAACTCATTCTCCCTATCATCTACTGAATATATAAATTGGTTGATCAATCTATGGTTGTGTGATCTGGCTTAAGTTCTTCTATGGATTCTGGGTTGTGCTGATTAATATGGTTCTTAGGTACGCTACATGAGATTTGTTGAAGGCCCAGGCAACGCTGGGTGTTTCATTTTTGGCCTGCTATGGACCTACTGACATTATTTGTATAATACTTGTAATCATATTTATTACTGGGCTTGTAAAACAATTGGGGTGTTAGTAAAATGGGGAGTGGGTAGATTCTGATATTTGCATGCAAAGGTAGACAACATACCTATAGGATTCAATGATTTACTTGCTATATATGCCATTCAATTTCTCTGTGCACTGTAAAAATCATGAGAAGCACAAACTCACGCTACTTGTCTACTAGCAAAATATGAGTTCAAATGCGCCAATTATTTCTACTGCTACATGTTACTAGAAAACCTGCATATAGGAAACAAATACCACTGAACTTTCTTTCAATTTGCACAACTACAGCATATCCACTAGAAATCATGCTTATATGATTTTAATTATCCCATTTGCTATTGTATCATAATGCTCACTTAGAAAACATGTTCATAGGGGGGCTAAGTATAATAAAATTGGTTCCAAGCGCTAATCGTTGGAGATCCCGCCTAAAGGGTATAACTACTCGCTCTAAAATGTTAATGTTGAATTTCTCAAACGTTGTTTACTGCTTATTTGTTCCACTGTCAGAAGGCATGAGTAAATCTGGGCTTTTCCCAATAGATTTCACTGTCCCTTAGCACATAAATCACTTAGACACAACATCTATAGGTTTGATAACTGGAAACCTGTAATCTCAATAATCAGCATGTAACAACTGTATAAACTTGTCTATGAACATCGCCTTGCATCTGAATCTGCCTGTATGTTTTAATTCAAAGTCACATAGATATCATGTCTATAGGGCTTAAGGTTCTTAATTCTGAAACTGCCTAACCTGAACACTTGTTTCGCATGCATTTGTTGCTTAAGTGTGGAGGCTAACTTGAACCCTTAACTGCCTATATTTGAAGCCTAATGTGTTTTGTATGTCGCCTAGTTTTAACATTTTAAGTAGCTTAGGTAGGGTCTAGAACATCCCATATAGAGGTCCCCAATGCCTCCTAGACCATAGGTATGGGATGGGTAGTGCACGCATAGAGCACAACTTAGAATTGAATTAGAGATCTTTTAGGTAAACAACTTTAACATAGTAATCGGGTAGCAGGAGATGATAGTCTGTGCCCGCTGAATAATATGAGTAACTCCCTACCTCAAGGGAGTTGCGAAGTATTATTTATATTGCACGAGGTGATCCTTTAGGCTAAAAAACTTAGGACCCCCCCGACTTAGAATTGAATTAGAGATCTTTTAGGTAAACAACTTTAACATAGTAATCGGGTAGCAGGAGATGATAGTCTGTGCCCGCTGAATAATATGAGTAACTCCCTACCTCAAGGGAGTTGCGAAGTATTATTTATGTTGCACGAGGTGATCCTTTAGGCTAAAAAACTTAGGACCCCCCCGACTTAGAATTCATTTATAAGTTACTATTCGATCTAAATAGTTGTATCCCTATATTTTTGCTAAGACTTGTACTAATCGTGTTGTAATGAAATTCTTTGACCTTCATACTCTCCTTTTTTGGATCACTTAGCCTAATTGTAATCCACATAATCTTATGTTCGGCCGGGACCCATAGTTGTGGACCTCGAAGAATGCCTAATTCCTTCTCTATGAGGTAATTTGAGCCCTTACCCGATCTCTGGTGGCGTCGACTAGTCAAATAGAGTTATATGAATAATAGGTGCCCTAATGCACCCCAAAAACCGTTAGGTGGCGACTCTTCTCCTTTTAATATTCTGTCTCCCATCCAAAGGAGTTGTCACGACGTCGAAACCCACTTTCGCAAGAAAACGGGGTGCGACACAGTAGCCTCTGACACTGTGATCACAGGTATTATTTCTGTCTACAATAGGGATGCTTTGGTACTATTTAATCAATGGTCTACTTATTCCTATCTATCTTCTCTATTTGTTCCTTATCTGGATATTTATGGTGAGTCCTTGGGTATTCCTATATATGTCCACGCTAGTGGGTGATTCTGTTTTGTGGTTATGAGACCAGAGTGGATCTTCTATTGCTTGATATGACCGACTTTGAGGTCATCCTAGGCATGGACTGGTTGTCTCCGTACCATGCCATTTTTGATTGCCATGCCAAGACTGTTACCTTGGTGATGCCAGAGTTTCCTAGGTTGGAGTGGAGGGGTTTATCTATCAGTACATCTAGTTGGGTTATCTCTTTCTTGAAGGCTCGACATATGGTCAAGAGGGGTTGTTTAGCCTATTTGGCTTATTTTTTTATACTAATGTGGAGACTCTCATGATTGATTCAGTTCCCGTTGTACAGGAGTTCTCCGATGTATTTCCTTCTAATCTACCAGGCATGCCACCAGATCATGATATCAATTTCAATACTGATTTAGTGCCAGGCACTCAGCCTATCTGTATCCCACCATATCGCATGGGTCTAAAGGAGTTGAAGGATTTGAAGGAACATCTTAAAGAGTTGCTCGAGAAGGGGTTCATTAGGCCAAGTGTGTCACCTTGGGGTGCACCGGTATTGTGACGATCCGATAGGTCATTTTGAGTACTTGTCCTTATTTCTGTATTTTGAGACCTCTATTAGCTCCATTCGATGTTTCTCGATTTGCGTGCGTAGTCTGTATCTTTTTCTGGAAAGTTTTATGTAAAAATTTGACGAAAACATGATATTTAGCTTTAAAACAACTTGAGTTGACTACGATCAACATTTTGTATAGACGATCCCAAATCGGTATTTTGACGATCTCGGTGGTCCGTCTCGTGATTTTAGACTTGGGAGTGCGCCCAAAATCGAAATCGGAAGTCCCTAAGTTGATTTGACTTGTTTTACCGAGAGATAGTAATTTGAAGGTTTGGAAACTTCCTATGTTTGACAATAAGTTGACTTTATGTCTATCACGTTCAGATTTTGGTCCCGGGACTTAGTATAGGTCTGTTTTGTTATTTGAAACTTGTGTGCAAAATTTGGTGCAAGTCGAAGTTGTTTTGATAGGATTCAGATGTTTGGTTGTGATTTTAGAGGTTCTTGAGTTTTCTTTGAAACTTCATGCATTTTGATGTCCGATTCGTATTTAGAGATGTTCTTTTGGTGTTTTGATCATGCAAGGAAGTTCGTATGATGTTATTAAACTTGCGTGCATGTTTGGTTTTGAGCCCGAGGGGCTCGGGTGAGTTTCGGATAGGCTACGGACCATTTGCAATTAGAAATTTGCAAGTTTTCAGCTGTTACTGGTGTCTGGTACTTTATGCTTCGCGATCGCGAAGCTACTCTCGTGATCGCAAGGGTGAAGTTGGACTAAGGCAGAATTTCTTCTTCGCGAACGCAAGGACATGGTCGCGAATGTGAAGTAGTGTGCGGGAGGGGTTTACCCTTCGCGAACGCGACTGTCCTCTCGCGAGCGCGATGGGTTGTGGGATTTGGGGGCAGGTATGTGCATCCTTCTACGCGAACGCGACAGGCTGGTCGCGGACACGGAGGCCAGGCTGGGGATCTCTTCGCAAATGCGTGAGGAGTTCGCGATCGTGATGGCCAATTGGCCAGTGTTCTTCGCGAACGCGAAGAACACCTGACGCTCAGGTATTAAAACATTTCAAAGTCAGGATTTGAACCATTTTTCACCATTTCCAAGTTTGAGCTCGGCCTAGAGGCAATTTTGAAGAGATTTTTTACCCCAACTTCATTGGTTAGTAAATTTTAACTTGTTTTATTACATTTTCATAAACACCCATTGATTTTAACCTTTAATCTAAGATCATTCATGGTAGAAATTAGGGAATTTAGGTAGAAATTGGGAATTTTGAGAAATTGAGATTTTGAATTTAAATTGAGGTCGGTTTTTGAAACAAATCACATAACCAAGCTCGAGGGTGAATGGGTAATTGAGTTTTGGTATGAATCTCGGGTTTTAACCAAGCGGGATCGGGGTTGACTTTTGTTGACTTTTTCCAAAATCATTAAAGATTGAATCTTTTTCACTCGTGGGTAGTTTTTAAAGCCTAATTTGAATTATTTGAAATAGTTTTGGCTATATTGTTTGGTTTGGAGGCTAATTTTATTGGAATAGTAACGGTTGTGCCTAGATTTGGTTGTAGAGTGAAGTAAGTATCATGGTTAACCTTGACTTGAGGGATGTGGACTTGTTGGTCTATTTGCTGCGTGTATCATGTGTAGGGACAACATATATGTGGGGTGACGAGTATATATGTGTTGTCATTAGGTTAAAGCATGTGGGTGGAAATTGTTTCTTTGTGTTAGTTGTTTCATTGACTATGTTTTCCATGCTTAGGATAGATTATTACTTCTTTGATTATTCTCCTCATATTTATACTTTATTTTAAAGATATTGGGAATTTTGAAAATTGAGCTTGGTATCATGGCACTATAATTGATGTCTTGTCATAGCCTCGTCAATACCTCGTCGAGGTTAGGCTCGACACTTACAGAGTCCATTGTGTCGGTTGTACTCATGCTACACTTATGTACTTCTTGTGCAGATACTGCTATTTTTTTCCCAACGGCGTCTAGTGTTATGCTCGGATTTAGCTACATTTAGAGACTTGAGGTATACACAGCGTCCAAAGTCCTGAAGTCCCCTTCTTTATCTATTCTACTTTTATCCAGTCTCAAGCAGTTGTAGTTGCTTCAGACCATATGTGTAGTACTCTAGTTGCTCATGTACTTGTGACTCTTGATTTCTGGGAGTAGTTAGCATCGCGTCACTTCTATTAACATTGTGTTATATTCTGAGTTTATTCATTTTTAAATATCATTACTCTGTGTTAATTGTTCAAAAATAGGTAATTAGTTTAAAACCGCTGGCTTGCCTAGCAAGTAGATGTTAGGCGTCATCACGTCCTGAGGTTGTGATTTCTGGGTTGTGACAAGCTTGTATAAGAGCACTAGGTTGCCTAGGTCTCACGAGTCATGAGCAAGCTTAGTAGAGTCTGGAGAATCGGTACAGAGACATCTGTACTTATCTTCTAGAGGCTATGGAGCTTTAGGATAATTTCACTTCTTTCTTTCCCTATCGTGCGATTTTATTCTATTATTGATGTTTGAATCATTCCATTCTAGTTCTCTCGCATATGGTGAGAATATGCACAACATCTACAGTTGCACAGGATTCGGAGCCCCCTGTTGCAGCCACTACCAAGGGTAGAGTTCGAAGTCGAGCTAGAGGGAGAGGAAGAATTCAACCTAGAGCACGTGCAGCAGCACTTATTTCGGAACCTCGGATCGAGCAGGATGAAGAGGTTCCTGTTCAGGCCGTGCCAATTAGACTAACTCAAGTGCTAGAGGGGTTTATTTCTACCCCCGTACTTTAGGATGCTCTAGTACGCTTAGTGTGCCTCATGGAGAGCGTGGCCCATGCTGGTGCATTTTCGATGGCACCAACTATCTCTCAGGATAGGGGAGGAGCACAGAGTCACCCTATTCACACTCCAGAGCAGATGGCTCCCATATATCAGACTCCGATAGTTTAGCCAGTTGGGATAGTTCAGCCTATTTTTGCTACACAGACCGGGGAGAGGCCCGCGATGTCTTCTGAGGGATTGATGAGGTTGAATAAGTTCACATAGCTCTTCCCTATTCATTTTAGTGGTGCCCCTTCTGAGGACCCACGGTATTATTTTGACTGTTTCCACGAGGTGTTGCGCAACATGGGTATTGTTGAGTCCAATGGAGAAGACTTTGTAATTCTTCAGATAATCGGTTCTGCCAAGAGGTGGTGGCAGGGATTATATGCGGAGCAGACCAGCAGATTCACGGCCACACACTTAGGATCAATTTTTGTTGTTGTTTTTTCGAGAAGTTTATTCCTTTCATTTTGAGAGAGGAGTATCGCAGGCAGTTTGAGCACTTTCAGCAGGGTAGCATGACCATTACCCAGTAGGAGACCCGACTTGTGGACTAGCTCGTCATGTAGTTATCTTACTCCTTACTGAGAGGGAGAGAGAGAGAGGAGATTCATTGATGGACTTAGTATCAAGCGACAGATGGCCAAGGAGGACCGGAGATGATATTTCTCTCTAAAGGGCCGTAGAGATTTCTAGACGGATCGAGATGATTCGTGGTCAGGGTAGAGGGGCGGTATTTGAGAAGAGGCCTCGGGATTTTGGTGGTTTTAGTGGTGCCTCGCCAGGAGGTAGGGGTTTATTTGGTAGGGGCTATCCTCCCAGATCGATTTAGTCAGCGCTTCAAGCATCCCACAGTGCTTCCGGTAGTCGCGATTCTTATGGGTCTCATCCTGAGAAACTAGCCTACAATACACCTTCAGCTATTATTAGTGCACCTATGATGCAAAGCTATCAGGGTGGTTATCTAGGTCGACAAGGTCAGTTCTAGAGTCCCGCAGTCACAGCAGCCGAGGACTTGTTATACGTGTGGAGATCCGAGGCAAGTCGCGAGATTTTTCCCTAGGTCACAAGGCGGCACGCCACAATAGGGTTCTTGTGCCATAGTTTTGGCACCGATTGCTCCACCACCCGCTCAGCCAGCTAGATATGGAGGTCAGGCGATCAGAGGTGGAGGCTAGTAAGCTAGAGGCCATCGGAGAGGCGGAGGTAATAGTGGTGGGGCCCAGCCCCATTTTTATGTATTTCCAACTAGACCTGAGGTAGAGTCATTGACGTCGTCATCACACGTATTGTTCTAGTTTTCCATAGAGATGACTTAGTTTTATTTGATCCAGGCTCTACTTATTCCTATGTGTCACCCTATTTTGCTTCATATCTGGTTATGCCTCATGATTCTTTGAGTGCTCCTGTCTATGTGTCCACGCCTGTGGGAGATTCTAGTGTAGTAGATCGTGTTTATCGTTCATGTGTGGTTTCTATTGGGAGCGTTGAGACAACTGTAGGTTTATTACTCCTTGATATGGTGGACTTTGATGTTATCTTGGGCATAGATTGGTTGTCACCTTATCACGTTGTTTTGGATTGTCACGCCAAGAAGGTGACATTAGCTATGTCAGGGTTGCCTTAATTAGAGTGGAGGGGGACTCCTGGACATTCTACTAGTAGGGTTATTGCTTATGTGAATGCTCGACATATGGTTGAGAAGGGATGTCTAGCATATTTGGCCTACATCCGTGATCCTAGTGCAAAGGTTCCTTCCATGGATTTAGTACCAGTTGTGCGCAAGTTTTTAGAGGTATTTCTAGATTTGTTGGGGATGCCACCCAACAGAGATATCGAATTTTGTATTGACTTGGCTACGGGAACTCAACCCATTTCTATTACACCATGCCGTATGGCCCTAGTTGAGTTGAAGGAATTGAAGGAGCAATTGCAGGATTATCTTGATAAGGGATTCATTAGACTTAGTGTCTCGCCCTGGGGTACACCAGTGTTGTTCGTAAAGAAGAAGGATTGTACGATGAGGATGTGTATAGATTATCGGCAGCTGAACAAGGTCACTATCAAGAACAACTATCCGTTACAGAGGATTGATGAGTTATTTGATCAACTTCAGAGTGCCAAAGTGTTTTTGAAGATTGATTTGAGATCTGGCAACCATCAATTGAAGATTAGGGCATCAGATGTCCCTAAGACAACTTTTCAGACTCGGTATGGTCACTATGAGTTCCTAGTGATGTCATTTGGCTTGACAAATGGCCTAGCAACATTTATGGATTTGATGAATCGAGTATTCAAGCCTTATTGGATTCTTTGGTGAACATCTTTATTGACGATATTTTAGTTTACTCCCGCAGTCGAGAGGAGCATGAGCATCATCTTCGGTTTGTACGTTAGACCTTGAGTGATAGTCAATTATATGCCTAGTTTTCAAAGTTTGAGTTCTAGTTGGACTCGGTTGCCTTTTTAGGTCATGTTGTATCTTTCGAGGGTATTAAGGTGGATCCTAAGAAGATTGAGGTTGTTTAGAACTGGCCTAGACCTACTTCAGCTATAGAGATTCGGAGCTTCTTGGGTTTGGCGGGTATTTATTGCCGGTTCGTGGACAGGTTTTCATCTATCACAGCCTTATTGACTAGATTGACCCAGAAGGGTGTCCCATTCAGGTGGTCTAATGAGTGTGAGGTGAGCTTTCAGAAGCTCAATATGCTTTGACTACAGCTCCAGTGTTGGTGCTACCTACGGGTTCGGGGTCTTACACTTTGTATTGTGATGCATCACGTATTGAGCTTGGTGCTATGTTGATGCCAGACGGTAGGGTGATTGCCTACGCGTCTCGGCAGCTGAAGGTTCATTAGAAGAACTACCTATTCATGAATTTAAGTTGGCAGCTATTGTTCATGCACTAAAATTTTGGAGGCATTACCTCTACGACATGTCGTGTGAGGTATTCACAGATCGTTGGAGACTACAACACTTGTTTAAGCAAAAAGATCTAAACTTGAGGCAGCAGAGGTGGTTAGAGATGTTATATGACTATGATATTACAAGTTTTTACCATCCCGAGAAGGCCAATATGGTGGTTGATGCCTTCAGCAGAAAGGCTGAGAGTATGGGTAGCCTTTATATATTAATTGGTGAGAGACCGCTAGCATTAGATGTACAGGCTTTAGCCAATCCACTCGTGAGGTTAGATGTTTTGGAGCCTAGCCGGATTCTTGCTTGCATGGTTTCTCGGTCTCTTTATGAGCGCATCAGAGAGCGTCAGTATGACGCCCCTATTTTCTTGTCCTTAAGGACATGGTGCAGCACGGTGGTGCCAATGAGGTTTCTATTAGAGATGAGGGGGTATTGTGGATACAGGGTCGAATTTGTGCGCCCAATGTGGATGGGCTGCATGAGCTGATTCTTGAAGAGGCCCACAGTTTGCGGTATTCCATTCATCCGGGTACTGCCAAGATGTATTAGGATTTGAGGAAACATTATTGGTCGAGAAGAATGAAGAAATATATAGTAGAGTATGCGGCTCGGTGTTTGAACTGCCAGCAAGTGAAGTACGAGCATCAGACACGGGCGGTTTGCTTCAGAGACTTGAGATTCCCGAGTGGAAGTGGTAGCATATTACCATGGATTTTGTTGTTGGGATCCCATGGACTTTGAAGAAATTTGACACAATGCGGGTCATTGTAGATAGGTTGACCAAGTTGGCACATTTCATTCTGGTGGCAGCTACCTATTCTTTAGAGCAGCTGGCTCAGATCTATATTTGGGAGATTGTTCGTCTCCATGGTGTGCCGGTGTCTAATATCTCCGATCAATTCACACAGTTCACATCGCATTTTTGAAGAGCTGTGTAGCGTGAGTTAGGTACGCTGGTTAAGTTGAGCACAACATTTCACCCTCAAACGGATGGGCAGTTTGAGTGCACCATTCAGATCCTGGACGACATGCTATGCGCCTGTGTTACAGATTTCGGGGAGTTTTTGGGATCATTCTTACAGCAACAGCTACCAATCGAGTATTTAGATGGCTCCTTGTGAGGCCTTATATGGGAGGCGGTGTCGTTCTCCAGTTGGTTGGTTTGACCTAGGAGAGGCTAGGTTGTTGGGAACTGAATTGGTTCTGGATGCCTTGGATAAAGTCAAGTTGATTTAGGATCGGCTTCATACAGCCCAATCTAGGCAGAAGATTTACGCTGATAGAAAGGCTCGTGATGTAGCATTCATGGTGGGAGAGAGGGTTTTTCCTCGGGTTTCACCCATGAAAGGGGTGTTTCGGTTCCGGAAATTAAAAAGGGCAAGTTGAACCCGAGGTATATTGGTCCTTTTGAGATCCTTGAGAGAGTTGGTGAGGTGGCCTACAGACTTGTATTGCCACCCAGCTTATCGGCAGTTCACCCGGTGTTCCATGTTTCCATGCTCCGTAAGTATTATGGTGATCCATCGCATGTATTAGATTTCAACTCAGTCCAATTGGTGATCTGTCCCATGTTGCGATTCTAGCCCGACTGGTCGAAAAGTTAAGCTCAAAGAGTTATCCATCTGTGAGAGTGCAATGGAGAGGTCAGCCAGCCAAGGCAGCTACGTGGGAGTCTGAGGCCGATATGCGGAGTAGATACCCAAACCTTTTGACCAGTCAAGGTACTTTTCTATGTCCGTTCGAGGATGAACGTTTCTTTTAAAGGTAGAGAAGGTGACGACCCGATAGGCTGTTTTGAGTACTAGCCCTTATTTCCGTGTTCTGGGACCTCTATTAGCTCCATATAATGTTTCTCTACTTGTGTGCGCAGTCCGTGTCTTTTTCCGGAAAGTCTCTATATAAAAATTTGACGAAAACATGAATTTTAGCTTTAAAATTTATTTGAGTTGACTACAGTCAACTTTTTGTTTAATCAATCCCGGATCGGTATTTTGACGAACCCAGTGGGTCCGTATCGTGATTTTGGACTTGGGCGTATGCCCGAAATTGAATTCGGAATCCCTAAGTTGAATTGACTTGTTTTAACGAAAGCTAGTAATTTGAAGGTTTGAAAACTTCCTAGGTTTGACCGTAGGTTGACTTTATGGCTCTCGGGTAAGGATTTTGTTTCTTGGACTTGGTATAGGTCCATTTTGTAATTTGAAACTTGTCTACAAAATTTGGTGCAAATCGGAGTTTGTTTGATAGGATTCGGACGCTTGGTTGTGATTTTAGAGGTTCTTGAGTTTTCTTTGAAACTTCATGCATTTTGAAGTCCGATTTGTGGTTAAAGACGTTGTTTTGGTGTTTTGATTGTGCGACCGAGTTCTTATAATGTTATTACACTTGCGTGCATGTTTGGCTTGGAGCCCGAGGGGCTCGGGTGAGTTCTGATAGGCTACAGACCATTTTGGATTTAGAAATTTGCTTGTTTTCAGTTGTTTCTGGTGTCTAGTACTTTGTGCTTCGCGATCGTGAATCTACTCTCGTGATCGCGAATCTACTCTTGCAATCACAAAACTACTCTCGCGATCGCGAAGAGGAAGTTGGGCTGGGGTGGAATTTCTTCTTTGCGAACGCGAAGTAGTGGAGGGTTTACCCTTCGCGAACGTGACTGTCCTCTCGCGAAGGGTTGTGGAATCTAGGTACAGGCATGGGCATCCTTCTACGTGAATGCCACACAGAGGTCGCGAACGCGGAGGCCAGGATGAGGATCTCTCCGCGAACGCATGAAGGAGTTCACAATCGCGATGGCCATTTGGCCAGTGTTCTTAGCAATCGCATCAGGTGCTTCACGAACGCGAAGAACACCTTACGCCCAAGTATTAAAACATTTCAAAGTCGGGATTTAATCATTTTTCACCATTTCCAAGTTTGAGCTCATCCTAGAGGCGATTTTGAAGAATTTTTCATCCCAACTTCATTGGTTAGTAAATTTTAACTTGTTTTATTACATTTCCATAAGCACCCATTGATTTTAAACTTTAATCTAAGATCTTTCATAGTAGAAATTAGTGATTTAGTTAGAAATTCGAGATTTTGAGAAATTGGGATTTAGACCTCAAATTGAGGTCGGATTTCAAAACAAATCACATAACCAGGCTCGGGGATGAATGGGTAATTGGGTTTTGGTCCAAATCTCGGGTTTTGACCAAGAGGGCATAGGGTTAACCTTTGTTGACTTTTTCCAAAATCAATAATGATTGAATCTTTTTCAGTCTTGTTTAGTTTCTAAAGCCTAATTTGAATTATTTGAATTAAATTTGGCTAGATTTGATTGGTTTGGAGGCTAATTCTAAAGTAAAAGCTATAGTTGTGCCTCGATTTGGTTACGTAGTGAGGTAAGTATCGTGGTTAACCTTGACTTGAGGGATTAGGACTTGCTGGTCTATTTGCTACATGTATCATGTGTGGGGACAATGTATATGTGAGGTGACAAGTATATATGCGTTGTCATTGGGTTAAAGCATGCGGATGAAAACTATTTCTTTGTGTTAGATTGTTTCATTGACTATGTTTTCCATGCTTAGGATTGTTTATTACTTCTTTCATTATTTGCCTCGTATTTATTGTTTATTTTAAAGATGTTGGCAATTTAAAAGTTGAGTTTGGTATCATGGCACTCTAATTGAAGTGAAATTTCTTCCCGCCTTGCATTGTTATCTTGGAGTTGTTTGTTGTTTGGTGAGGAAGAACGAAAATCACGAAGGATGTTGCCGTGCCTTATTTGCATTCATTATCATTTATTGTAAGGTTGCACGGATTAAAGAACGAAGAATAGTGTTGTGCATTTGATTACTTATCATCATTTATCATAGGAAAAAAGGCCAAAATTGTCCCTATACTATCGAAAATTAGTCACGTTTATATCCGTTTCTACTTTCGGTCCAAATATATGCCTGCCGTTAAGAAAGTAGACAAAATCGTCCCTAGCCCTAACGGCTGTCCATGACTCAGCAACTAAAATGACACGGTGGACTCCATGTCACTATTTATTTTCCATCTGTACTAATAAATAACTAAACCCTCTAAATTATTTTAGTTGGAATATTGATTTTGTAACCAGTATGACTTGAGTGTATCACATAACCCATGCACTAGTCAAAATTGAGTTTTCCTGACAAAGCAATTACAGTATATATTGGCCTATTTACTGTCACCTTCATCTGGCTTCCCTTAACTAGAAACTACATACAATTCTGAATAAACTAGAACAATCATTTTTTCTTAATAAATCCAAATTATCCAATAAATTTTGGAGAAAATAACTTTCGACAGAAAAGAATAGAATTGTAACTATGAAGTATAACTGAAGAGTCGACCATGAAAGCCAAATCGAAACCCAAATAAATGAAGGGTACTGCATTTTCTCAAATTAAACAAGTTAATTTCTTAAAGAAAGATAAAAATGTTATAGCAATTGTCATTTTGTCACTTATATACAATTGCCTAATAGACCACTTACAATTTTTGATGTAAGCAAAATTTTTCTTTAAAAAGAGAGAGAGAGAGAGAGAGAAAGAGGGACACCGGAAAAGAAGAAAAACAGCTCCACTCGATTCTCATTCGGGTGAGAATCGTTTCGGGAATTTTTGATCTGTTTTGGACTGAATAAAATAAAGAATCTGACATTGGAATGCTGAAACTATTCAAAGCTGCAACTTATTATTTAAATTAGAATTGGTTAAATCTTTGTGCCTTGAATCTAGAAAATTAGAGAAGGAGAAGACTAATTTGAGTGGATTTAGTTATTTATTAATACATATGGAAAATAAATAGCGATATGGAGTCCATCGTGTCATTTTAGTTGCTGAGTCATGAACAGCCGTTAGGGTTAGGGACGATTTTGTCTACTTTCTTAACGGCAGGCATATATTTGGACTGAAAGTAGAAACGGGTATAAACGTGACTAATTTTCGATAGTATAGAGACAATTTTGGCCTTTTTCCCTTTATCATATTATAGGAGGTTGAGAGTAAAAGCATAAATGGTGATGTCGTGCCATTTAATTTATGATATTACATGGTGAGGACGAGAGTAAAAGCACGAAGAGTGATGCCATGCTATTCTTATTTCATTGCCTTATTTGATTTCCGGATTGGTGATTTACTTGGTTATATTGTTGCTTATTTCGGAATATGATATTTGGTGATTTCGTACTTGTCGTTCTTACAATATTTCCCCTTTCGCATGTCCCCTCCCAGTTAATATTTTAATTGTTCTACTTGTTATTTTATTGATTTATGTATGTGTGTGTGTGTGTGTGTGTATATATATATATATAGTGTATAGGATTTTAAGTAGGTGTCTTGTCATAGCCTCGTCGATGTTAGGCTCGATACTTACGTAGCACATTGGGTCGATTGTACTCATGCTACACTTCCACACTTCTTGTACAGATACTGGTGCTGATCCCAGCGGCGTCTAGTGGTGTTCTGCTCGGATTCAACTACATTCGGAGACTTGAGGCATAGTTGTATAGTGTTCACAGCCTTTAAGTCCCCTTCTTTATCCATTCTACTATTTGTCTTGTCTCAAACAGTTGTATTTACTTTAGACCATATGTGTAGTACTCTAGTTGCTCATGTTCTTGTGACTCCAAAATTTTTAGAAGTAGTTAGCATCACGTCACTTCTATTAAGATTGTGTTAAATCCTACGTTTATTCATTTTTAAATATCATTACTCTATTTTAATTGTTAAAGCTAGGTAATTAGTTTAACAACGTCGGTTTGCCTAGCGAGTACATGTTAGGCGCTATCAGGTCCCGATGTTGTGAATTTTGGGTCCTGACAAGTATTGTTTATGAAGAAGAAGGATGGGAGTATGGGGACGTGCATTGATTACCGCCAGCTGAACAAAGTCACTATCAAGAATAAGTACCCGTTTTTGCGTATTGATGATTTGTTTGATCAGTTACAGGGTGCTAAGGTGTTCTCTAAGATCGACTCTAGGTATGGGTATCATCAGCTGAGGATTCGTGCTTCGAATGTTCCGAAGATGGCTTTTCGGATTAGATATGGGCACTAGGAGTTTCTAGTAATGTCCTTCAGCTTGACTAATGCCCTGAAGGCATTTATAATTTGATGAATCGGGTGTTCTGGCCATATAATGACTCGTTGTCATTGTCTTCATTGATGACGTATTGATCTACTCGCGTAGTATGGAGGAGCACAAGCAGCATTTGAGGGTTGTGCTTCAGACCTTGCTGGAACAGAAGCTATATGCTAAGTACTCCAAGTGCGAGTTCTGGTTAGAATCTGTGGCGTTCTTGGGGCATGTTGTATCGGGTGAGGGTATTAAGGTATATCCCAGGAAGATCGACTCAGTTCAGAGTTGGCCTCGACCTACCACAGCGACCCAGATCAGGAGTTTCTTCAGGTTAGCAGGTATTGTCCTCGGTTTGTGGAGAGATTCTCGTCTGTTGCAGTTCCTTTGACTAGATTGACCCAGAAGGGTGCTCTGTTCAGATAGTCCGATGATTGCGAGGCGATCTTTTAGAAGCTCAAGACCGCAATGACTGCGGCACCAGTGTTAGTGTTGCCCTCCGATTTAGGGATGTATATTGTGTATTCCGATGCTTTGTACGTTGGATTGGGTTGTGAATTGATGCAGGAGGGGAGATTTATTGCATATGCTTCACGTCAGCTGAAGCCCTATGAGAAGAATTATCCCGTGCATGATTCGGAGTTGGCTGCGATAGTTCATATTCTCAAGATCTGGAGGCATTATCATTTTGGGGTTTCGTGTGAGGGCTATACCGCTCACCGCAATTTGCAGCTTTGTTAAGAAGAGGAATCTTAATCTGAGGAAGCGCATATTGCTTGAGTTACCGAAGGATTATGATATTACTATTCTCTATCATCCGGGCGAGGAGAATGTGGTTGCAGATGCTTTGAGCAGAAAGGCCGAGAGTATGGGTAGTTTGACATTTATTTCAGTAGAGGAGAGGCCATTGGCTTTGGACATTAAATCCTTAGCTAACTAACTTATGAGGTTGGATATTTTAAAGCCCAATCGAGTTATTACATATGTTGTAGCTCAGTCTTCTTAATTTGAGCGGATCAAGGCTCGCTAGTATGATGATCCGCACTTGCTGGTTCTTAGAGATACAGATGGGGTGGTGCCAAAGAGGTTACTATCGGTGATGATGGTATTCTACGACTTTAGGTCGCATATGTTTTCCAAATGTTATTGGTCTGAGGGAGACAATTCTAGATGAGGCACACAGTTCATGGTATTCTATTCATCTAGGTGCAACGAAGATGTATTGTGACCTGAGGTAGTATGTGACGACCCAACCCGTCGTTACGTGTGTTACCGCCCCGTTTCCCCCATTTTCTATTTCTTTATGCTTCAGTATCAGTATTAGATGTGTTAGAGTTGATTTGGATTGGTTCTAGAAGGAAATGAGTCACTTAGTCTCTTTAGGGAAGGGTTGTTTTGGAAAAGTCAACCGGACGTTGACTTATGTGTTAGAGGGCTCTGATATGAATTCCGATGATTCGGTTAGCTTCGGGGGATGATTTGAGACTTAGGAGTGTGATCGGAAGTAATTTTGGAGGTCCGGGTAGAATTAGGCTTGAATTGGCAAAGTTAGTATTTGGAATTCCGGTCGATCGGTGAGATTTTGATCCGAGGGTCGGAATGGAATTCCGAGAGTTGCAGTAGCTTCGTTAGGTGATTTGGGATGTGTGTGCAAAATTTCAGGTCATTCGGAGGTGGTTTGGTTGGGTTTTTGATCGAATGCGTGTTTCGGAAGTTTTGTAAGAACTTAGGCTTGAATTCGATGAGAAATGATGGTTTTAGTGTTGTTTGAGATGTTTTGATGATTGGAGCAAGTTTGAATAAGGTATTGGATCATGTTTGTGTTTTTGGTTGAAGTCCCGGGGGCCTCGGGGTGATTTCGGATGGCTAACGGGATAAAAATTGATGTTTGGAGATTGCAGGTCTGCTGGTATCTGGTATTTTTGCACCTGCGGTTGTGGGACCGCAGGTGCGGTCACACAGAAGCGAAGGGAGGATCGCAGAAGCGAATTTCGGGCCAGAGTGCTGTTTCCGCTGAAGCGGTTGGGGGAGCCGCATCTGCGGAGCCGCAGATGCGGAAGAGTGACCGCAGAAGCGGTTTTGGGTTTTTAAGGAGATTCCGCAGAAGCGGATAATTTCCGCAGATGCGGTAGTCGCATAAGCGACAAAGGTACCGCAGGTGCGGAAACAACTGATCAGAAGAGGTTTTTATTTCCTTCTCGAATTTTGAAGGAGTTCATATTTTTAACTTCGGACTTGGGGAGTTTTGGACGATTTTGAAGAGGAAATTCAAGGACTTCGATCAGGTAAGCATCCTTGGACTTAGAACGCGATTTTATCATGCAAATACATGAAATTTGAATGAAAACTCAAGGAATTAAGGTCACAAATGGTGGTTTAGGGCTTGAAACCTAAGAGAACAAAAATGGGAATTTGAGGGGTCATTTGGACTCCGATTTTGGTGTTCTTTATATGTATAGACTCGTGGCGAAATAAGGAATCCGTTGATGGTAAATTTGCTGACTTTCGAGAAGTGGGCCCGGGGCTCGGGTTTTTGTTAACTTCGGGAATTTATCTATTTTTCGATTATTTTCGATTGGGTATTGTCCCATTAGCATATTGTGACGTATTCGTTGTGGTTTTGGTCAGATTCGACGCGCGAGGAGGCTAATTCGAAAGGCAAGGGCATAGCAAGCTAGGACTTTGCTCAGCTTGAGGTTAGTAATAAATGTAAATGTTGTGTTGAGGGTTTGAAACCCCGAATTTGCACAACGTAGTGCTATGTGAGGTGACTTGCACGCCGGATAACGGGCGTGGGGTAGAGCACCGTCAGGGATTGTGACTTGGTCCGTCCCGCTTAATAAAATTGATACCTATTTTATTGTAGATTTGTAATATCCTTATAAAAATGGATTAATTGTTATAATTGGGCTTCGTGCCAACTACCTGAATCCTTCAGGGATTATTTTTACTGGTTCCTTACCATATTTCTAGATATTGAACTTAGTCCTGGTATTTAACACTGTTTTTGTAAACTCACCCATTTTTGTTTTAAAAGTAGAAACTAAAGTAATATTTTTAAATGAAGTTTGGACTAAATATTTTTATATTATTGTGCTGAAAGGCTTATGTTATTTTGGACTGAGTATGGGATTGGACTGCACGCTGCAGTGGTATGATATAGATATTGACATGAGGGCGAGGGCCTGTTTGATGCCACGATATGGCTTATTATTGCGCTTGGGCCGTAAGGAGCCCCTCCCGGAGTCTGCACACCCCCCAGTGAGCGCCGTCGACGGTAAATAAATGGAGCGGGCTGCACGCCGCAGCTGGTACTGGAGAGTACCAGTTTATGTGTTGCACTTCATATTTAATTGTCATTTATTCTTTATTCTGATGTGATAATTCTATAATTATTTTCACTATTTTACTGTATTATGCTACTGGTTCATGTTGCTGTAATTATAGCCTTGCTTTGTGTTTATTTAGGATTTCTTATCCTCGGACTTTATTTATATTTATTACTTTCTGAGTTGGAAGTACTCACAATACTCCCTGCACCTTGTGTGCAGATTCAGGTGCACCCACTGAGGCTGAGTGAGATCTTCCCCGCCTAGCATCACATTCGGGAGATTCAAGGTAGCTGCAAATTGGCGTTCGCAGTCCAGATCTTCCTTCTATTTTGTTTATTTGTTTCCCTACATTTCTTAGAAAACAATTGTGTAGTAGGTTAAGACTCATGTATTACAGGCTCAGACTTGTGACACCAGATTCTGTGGGCTGGTTAGTATTTATTAGTTTGGTTTTCGGTAATGTTAGTCATCTAATTCTAGGATTTCTACATTTTAATTTTAGGTTAGTTTTAGTTTGTTAGTAAAATTAACTTTTATTCTACTGTTGAGTTAATCGGTTAAGGTTAGGTTAGAAAAGTGGTCGGGCGTTCGTCTACGCGTAGTGTTGGTTGGTCGGTCCACGTCTACCGGAACCGGGGGTTTCGGGGTTCGGTCGGTAACGAAACGGTGGGTAAGTCTAAGGAAGTCCGTAAGGTTTAACCGTTTCGGGTCGTTCGCGGTAACGTCGTAACTGTAAGCGTTGGGTTTTAAGGTTTAAGGTTGTTCCGTTCGTTCGGGGTAAGTCGGGGTTAACGGGTACGGAACGGGTTTCCTGGTTTAAACCGTTTCTTTAACCCGGTCCCGTAAGGGTAACGGGTCGTAGTCGAACGGTAAAACCGTTTTAACGGGTTAAAAAAACTTCCGTAAACTACTTTACCGTTTTTAAGTTTACCTTTTACG
>NW_017673105.1:43274-45518 GCF_001879085.1 Nicotiana attenuata | reverse complement strand
CTGATCTTACCCTCTATTTTATTTATTTGTTTTCCCACATTTCTAGAAAAACATTATGTAGTAGGTTAATACTCATGCATTAGAGGCTCAGACTTGTGACACCAGATTCTGTGGGCTGGCTAGTATTTTATATTTTGGGTTTCCGAATGTTAGCATCTAATTCAGGATTTCGCATTTAATTTGGTATTTTAGTTGTGAAAATCTACTTATTCACTGTGATTAATCGGTTAAGGTTGTTTAATTGGTCGGGCTTGCCTAGCAGTGTGTTGGGCGCCATCACGACCGGGGTTGGGGTCGTGACAAGGTGGTATCAGAGCCTAGGTTACTTGGTCTCGCGAGTCATAAGCCGGTTTAGTAGAGTCTCGTGGATCGGTACGGAAACGTCTGTACTTATCCTCGAGAGGCTGCAGAACCTTAGGAAATACTTCATATTCTTGAAACTCTTGTCGTGCGGTTTTGTTGAAATGTGAACTATATCTTTGTTATTCTATTATCTCACAGATGGTGATAACACGAGCTACTGAACGCGACGAACGACCACCAGTGCCACCTACTGAGGCCGCCAGAGGCCGTGGACGCGGTCGTGGTCGTGGCAGGGGTAGAGTAGCCGGGGCAGTACTTGCTAATCCAATAATTTCCCCAGCTCAGGATCAGGCTCCAGCGGTGGAGACTCCAGCAGCACCTGCTCAGGCACCAGCTGTGCCTATTGTGATTCCGGGTCTTCAGGAGACCTTGGCACAGATCTTGATAGTCTGTACTGGCTTGGCTCAGGCAGTTTCAGCCACCACAGCAGCAGCAGCTACTTCACAGACCGGGGGAGGCAATCAGACCCCCGATGCCCGCACACCTGCGCAGGGAGCGCAGGGAGTGCGGGGGCTACAGACACCGGAGGCACCTCCAGCTCAGCAGGTTGCACCAGCTCAGGGTTTTGTGGTTCCAGCTATGCCAGACGATGAGCAGCGTCGTCTCGAGAGGTTTGGTAGACTCTAGCCTCCGACATTCCGTGGAACTGAGGGCGAGGATGCCCAGAGTTTTCTTGAGAGATACCAGTGTATGCTCCGTACGGCAGGGATCCTTGAGTCGAATGGTGTGGCATTCACTACTTTTCAGTTCACGGGGGCTGCTGTTACGTGGTGGGAGGACTTTGAGAGGCGTAGACCTACCGGTGCAGTACCTCTGACTTGGCAGCAGTTCTCTACTCTTTTTCTGGAGAAGTATATACCTCAGTCACGCAGGGAAGAGTTGCGTAGGCAGTTTGAGTGGTTGACGCAGGGAGACATGACAGTGACTCAATACGAGATGAGGTTTTCCCAGCTGGCTCGTCATGCTACTTGGATGGTTCCATCAGATCGTGAGAGGATCAGGAGATTTGTGGATGGTCTTAACTACCATCTCCGCATTCTGATGACTAGAGAGAGAGTACTGGGTGATACATTTGAGGAGGTGGTAGACATCGCTCGTGAGATCGAGTCAGTTCGCCGTAGAGAGCGAGAGGAGAGGGAGGCTAAGAGGCCTCGTGGATCGGGCAATTACAGTGGTGCTCCTTCGAGGGGCTAATTTCAGCAGGGTAGAGGTCGCTCTTTCAGGCCTGCTCAGTCAGCTCGTCCAAATTATCGTGGGGGATCTTCAGGCCGTGGTCATCATGGGCCCCAGCAGGGTCAGACTTGACTCAGCGCCCTCCCAGCTCAGAGTTCATCTCATGCCCCATCAGTTCAGGGTTCTTCCGCGCCGAGTGCATCTGCTAGTCACTCCGATGCGAGGGGTTCCCGTCAGACCCCATCTCCAGTACCGGGCAGCTGTTATGAGTGCGGAGAGTTTGGTCACATGAGGAGACAGTGCCCTGCCTTCGTGGCAGACAGCATCTGCAGAGGGGTCAGCCCTCGACTTCTGCTCCAATTACTTCATCACTCGCCCAGTCACCTAAGGGTGGAGATCAGGCAGCCAGGGGTCGTCCCAGAGATGGAGATCGATCAGGCGGTGGCCAGGCTCGTTTCTACGCTATGCCGGGCAGGACAGATGCCATTGCTTCAGACGGGGTCATTACAGGTATATTTCAGTCTGTCACAGAGACGCCTCAGTATTATTTGATCCCGGGTTTACCTATTCATATGTGTCTTCATATTTTTCTCATCATTTGGGTACATCCCGAGGGTGTCTTGCCTTACCTGTTCATGTATCTACCCCGGTGGGCGACACTATTGTTGTAGACCACGTATTCCGGTCATGTTTGGTGACTATTGGGGG
>NW_017673105.1:6682-42040 GCF_001879085.1 Nicotiana attenuata | reverse complement strand
GGGGATGATTTGTGACTTAGGAGTGTGATCGGAAGTAATTTTGGAGGTCCGGGTAGAATTAGGCTTGAATTGGCAAAGTTAGTATTTGGCGAATTCCGGTCGATAGGTGAGATTTTGATCCGAGGGTCGGAATGGAATTCCGAGAGTTGCAGTAGCTTCGTTAGGTGATTTGGGATGTGTGTGCAAAATTTCAGGTCATTCGGAGGTGTTTTGGTTTGGTTTTTGATCGAATGCGTGTTTCGGAAGTTTTGTAAGAACTTAGGCTTGAATTCGATGAGAAATGATGGTTTTAGTGTTGTTTGAGATGTTTTGATGATTGGAGCAAGTTTGAATAAGGTATTGGATCTTGTTTGTGTTTTTGGTTGAGGTCCCGGGGGCCTCGGGGTGATTTCGGATGGCTAACGGGATAAAAATTGATGTTTGGAGATTGCAGGTCTACTGGTATCTGGTATTTTCGCACCTGCGGTTGTGGGACCGCAGGTGCGGTCACGCGGAAGCGAAGGGAGGATCGCAGAAGCGAATTTCGGGCCCGAGTGCTGTTTCCGCAGAAGCGGTTGGGGGAGCCACAGATGCGGAAGAGTGACCGCAGAAGCGGTTTTGGATTTTTAAGGAGATTCCGCAGAAGCGGATAATTTCCGCAGATACGGTAGTCGCAGAAGCGACAAAAGTACCGCAGGTGCGGAAACAACTGATCAGAAGAGGTTTTTATTTCCTTCGCGAATTTTGAAGGAGTTCATATTTTTAACTTCGGACTTGGGGAGTTTTGGACGATTTTGAAAAGGAAATCCAAGGACTTCGATCAGGTAAGCATCCTTGGACTTAGAACGCGATTTTATCATGCAAATACGTGAAATTTGACTGAAAACTCAAGGAATTAAGGTCAAAAATTGTGGTTTAGGGCTTGAAACCTAAGAGAACAAAAGTGGGAATTTGAGGGGTCATTTGGACTCCGATTTTGGTGTTCTTTATATGTATAGACTCGTGGCGAGATAAGGAATCCGTTGATGGTAAATTTACTGACTTTCGAGAAGTGGGCCCGGGGCTCGGGTTTTTGTTAACTTCGGGAATTTATCTATTTTTCGATTATTTTCGATTGGGTATTGTCCCATTAGCATATTGTGACGTATTCGTTGTGGTTTTGGTCAGATTCGACGCGCGAGGAGGTTAATTCGAAAGGCAAGGGCATAGCAAGCTAGGACTTTGGCCAGCTTGAGGTTAGTAATAAATGTAAATGCTGTGTTGAGGGTTTGAAACCCCGAATTTGCACAACGTAGTGCTATCTGAGGTGACTTGCACGCCGGATAACGGGCGTGGGGTAGAGCACCGTCAGGGATTATGACTTGGTCCGTCCCGCTTAATAAAATTGATACCTATTTGATTGTAGATTTGTAATATCCTTATAAAAATGGATTAATTGTTATAATTGGGCTTCGTGCCAACTACCTGGATCCTTCAGGGATTATTTTTACTGGTTCCTTACCATATTTCTAGATATTGAACTCAGTCCTGGTACTTAACACTGTTTTTGTAAACTCGGCCATTTTTTTTTAAAAGTAGAAACTAAAGTAATATTATTAAATGAAGTTTGGGCTGAATATTTTTATATTATTGTGCCGAAAGGCTTATGTGATTTTGGACTGAGTATGGGATCGGATTGCACGCCGCAGTGGTATGATATTGATATTGACATGAGGCCGAGGGCCTGTTTGATGCCACGATATGGCTTATTATTGCGCTTGGGCCGTAAGGGGCCCCTCCTGGAGTCTGCACACCCCCAGTGAGCGCCATCGACGATAAATAAATGGAGCGGGCTGCACGCCGCAGTGGGTACTGGAGAGTACCGGTTTATGTGTTGCACTATATATTTAATTGTCATTTATTCTTTATTCTGATGTGATAATTCTATAATTGTTTTCACTGTTTTACTGTATTATGCTACTGGTTCATGTTGCTGTAATAATAGCCTTGCTTTGTGTTTATTTAGGATTTCTTATCCTCAGACTTTATTTATATTTATTACTTTCTGAGTTGGAAGTACTCACAATACTCCCTGCACCTTGTGTGCAGATTCAGGTGCACCTACTGAGGCTGAGTGAGATCTTCCCCGCCTAGCATCACATTCGGAAGGTTCAATGTAGCTGCAAATTATCGTTCGCAGTCCTGATCTTCCCTCTATTTTATTTATTCGATTTCCCATATTTCTAGAAAAACATTATGTAGTAGGTTAATACTCATACATTAGAGGCTCAAACTTGTGACACCAGATTCTGTGGGCTGGCTAGTATTTTATATTTTGGGTTTTCGAATGTTAGCATCTAATTCAGGATTTCGCATTTAATTTGGTATTTTAGTTGTGAAAATCTACTTATTCACTGTGATTAATCGGTTAAGGTTGTTGAATTGGTCAGGCTTGCCTAGCAGTGTGTTGGGCGCCATCACGACCGGGGTTGGGGTCGTGACACAATATCACTAGTGGTGGCAGATGAAGAAGGACATAGTTAAGTATATGGCGAGATGTCTAAATCGCCAGTAGGTTAAGTATGGGCACCAGAGGCCAGGTGGCTTACTTTAGCAGATGGTTATACCGGATGGGAGCGCATTACTATAGACTTCATAGTTGGGTTGCCACAGACGTTGAGGAAATTTGATACCATTGGGTCATTGTCAATATGTTGACCAAGTCGGCGCACTTTATTCCATTAGTGACTGACTACGTACTCTTCAAAGAGGTCGCCCCAAATTTATATTCAGGAGTGTTCGGTTGCATGTCATACCTATCTCTATCATTTCAGATAGAGGCCCTCAGTTCACTTCACATTTATGGAGAGCAATACCGAGTGAGTTGGGTACTCGAGTATAGCTCAGCATGGCCTTTCATCTACAGACCGACGGGCAGTCGGAGCGAACAGTTTAGATTCAGGAGGATATGCTCAAAGCATATGTGATTGACTTTGGAGGGTAGTGGGATCGATTCTTACCTTTGGCCGAGTTTGCTTATAACAACAGTTATCAGTCCAGCATCGAGATGGCTCCATTTGAGGCCTTGTATAGTCAGCGATGTTGTTCCCCATCGGTGGCTTGAGCCCGGTGAGGCTAAATTGTATTATACAGATTTGGTAATGGATGCCTTAGATATGGTATCGTTAATTCAGGAGTGACTTCGCACAGCTCAATCTAGACATAAGAGTTACGCGGATCAGAAGGTGCGTGATTTATCATTCATGGTAGGCAAGAAGGTTCTCTTGAATGTATCGCCGATGAAGAATATCCGAGGTTCAGAAAGAAGGGCAAGCTGAGTCCAAGGTTGATTGGTACATTCGAGGTGTTGGAGCGAATTGGAGAGGTTGCCTAAGGCTTGCTTTGCCTCCCAGTCTATCAGGAGTTCAGCCAGTTTTCCAATATCTATGCTCCGGAAGTACCATGACGATATGTCACATGTGTTAGATTACAGCACAATTCAGCTAGATAAGAGCTTGGGTTAAGAGGAGAAGCCAGTTGCTATTGTTTGCAAGCAGGTCTGCCAGTTGAGGTCTAAGAAGAATTCAGCGGTAAAGGTCCAGTGGAGGGGTCAACCAGTCGAAGAGGCAAATTGGGAGACCGGGGAGGACATGCGGAGCAGATATCCAGACTTGTTCAGCACTCCAGGATGATTCTAGACCCGTTCAAGCACGAACATTTGTTTAAGAGGTGGAGAATGTAACGACCCGACTAGACATTTTGCTTTCTAGATCCCTGTTCCCCTATTTAATACTTCTCTATGTGCTTTTTCTTTTTTATGACTTGCGGGGATGATTGGATTGGTTTTGGAAGGGTTCGGGTTGAATTCAGAATACATAGTTCCTTAATAGTGGTCTAAGGTGGTCAAGTTTGACATGAGTCAACATTTTTAGTGAACCATTTCGGAACCTGGATTTGATGGTTCCAATAGGTTTGTATGATGATTTTGGACTTAGGCTTGTGTACGGATTGAGTTTTGGGTGATCCGGGAGCGTTTCGGCGCTTAATGTTGAAAGTTGGCACCTTGAAGGTTGTAGAGATTCTTAAATTTTGTTTGAAGTAGACTTTGGTGTTATCGATGTCTGTTTGGGATTTCTAGCTTTTAGTAGGTTCATATGGTGATATGTGACTTGTACGTAAAATTTGGCTTCATTCCAAGTTGTCTAAGTATGATTCGTCGCGTTCGGAGCTAGTTGAAGAAGTTTGAAGTACATAAGTTGATTAATTTGGTTCTAGGGTGCGATTCATAGTTTCGATGTTGTTTTAGGTGTTTTGAGGCTTCTGGCAGTTCCATATTATTTTTATGGACTTGTTGGTGCATTTGGACGGGGTCCCAGGTGGTTCGGGTGTGTTTAGGACCACCTGTAGTGAAGTTCAAAGTAGCAAATTTTCTGCTGCTGGTTTCCTTCTTCGCGAATGCGGAGGGTGTCTAGAGTTCGCGTTGAAGGAATTGGGATTGGGGCGTTTTGTGCTTCACATTCGTGAACGCTGGACACCGGTAGCCATCGCATTCACGATGGTTGTGTCGCGTTCGCATAGAAGGGGGTGCTGGGACTGGGAGGCTAGGTCGTTAGCCTTTGCGTCCGTGATGGGCCGACTGCGTTCGTGAAGGGTTGGTTAGGTTGACCTTCACAATCACGATGGTCCTATCGCATTCGCGAAGAGGGTTTTTGGGCGATGGCAGGTTTTTGCCTTCGCGATCGCGAGAGGTGTATCGTGATCGCGAATAAGGATCGCTGGGCAGGACACATAATAAAAATCGGGACTTAGGCCATTCTTTTGCAATTTCCACTTCTCTTGGCCGATTTTGGAGCTTCTGGAGGGGTATTTTTGGTCTAGCATTTTATGGTAAGTGATTTCTACCCCATATGAGTTTAATACATAGATTATGGGTAGATTTTAACATAGAAATTGTGAAAATTATGGGACTATGTTGAAAAACCTAGGGTTTAGTAAAAATGGGATTAGACCATGAAATTAATTATGGAATTGAGTATAAATTATATATTTCAATTTGTAAGGTCATGGGTAACATTTATCTACGAAAATTTTCAGAATCTGGGTACATGGGCCCGATGGGCTTTTAGGAACTTTCCGATTTAGGTTGGATAATTTGAATAGATGAATTATAAACTTTTGAGCATATATTGACTAGTTTGTGCGACCTTTGGCTAGTTTTAGATTGCTCGGGCATCGATTAGGGGCAATTAGTGAGGTTGAAGGGCCGAGTAATGGACTTGGAAGCGAGGTAAGTCTCTTGCCTAACCTTGTAAGAGGGAATTATCCTCGTAGGTGTTTAAATTATTATTTGTTATTAATTGTGGGTGCTACATACGTACGAAGTGATGAGAGTCCGTACGCAGCTAAATATCATGTTTATATCCAGGTAGACTTAGGATTTTACCACGCAATATTTGTATTATTTGAACTCAACTTGTTAGTTTAATTACTTGAATTTGTAATTGAAATTGATTAGGTATTATGTTAGTTCGAGCTTCGTTACTTCGAGATTTTGCAGTATATTTCATCTTATTATTATTGATGTACGGTGTATATTTTGATTAACACCATAACGCACAAAGGTGTGTTCTCAAAGTTGAGGAACCAAGTTAGTTTTCTAACATAAGGGGGAGACATGATAAACAGTTGAGAAAAATGTACGTAAAATAAATTATCATTTGTACAACTAGATCCTTGAATAAGATAATATGAACTTGAAGTTAAGAAAAAGATAATTCATCTACAATATATCGTAAAGCATGCTACACGCATTTTCTTACCAAAAGAAAGTAACTATATTCTCACTGCAAATACTCCTATTAGAATAAGTCCTAGAGGGAAAAAGTCCATGGTACGCTTAAAGCGTATAAACAAATCGGTTTTAAATAAAATTCTTGATAAAGAAGATGAGCAAATGATCAAAACAATCATTTAAGGAGGAAAGTAATCTAGAAGATCACATGACATAACACTTCATGAAATCTCATGAGAGGTTCAGGTACCTGAAAATGAATAGATCTCAATGTTATATCTTTATGGAAAAAAAGGATGTTGGAACCGATATAAAATGTTCGTCAACAAAATCTATGATAAACCTATATAAGTCTAGAGAAACAATTTAACTAGAATTGGTTTCATATGAAAGACATGTAGTTTTGGACCAGCAGTTCAAATACTTGAAAGTATAAAGTCAGTAGTGTGTGCAATCATTTTTATCTATCTTTTATATCTAGCATGACATGAAAACTAGATATGCATCTAAAATCTATTTATATGGCTTATATGGAAATTTCTGAAGGATTTAAATTGCTTAAATCTTATACAATTCTTGGTCTTGAAGTACCACACCCTAAGTGTAATTTGTGCACATATGTATCTTTCTATAACTATAAGCATGGTAATGTGATAGCCAGATTTTTTACCTCTATGGAGATATTGAAAAGGTCATTCCACGATATTATATGGAGACATTACATATCTATCAAGAATGAAGATATCAAGGTGCAACATATTCATTCAAGTTAAGATGGCTGATTTCTTTATCAAATCTCTACCAACGATCTTTTGAAGATGGTACACAATATTGGAATGTGAAGCAATAACGTTGTTAGGACTAAATAAACTATTCCTTGCTCCAATTTCTAGTCAAGACTCGAAGTAGCAAGGAGCAACTAATGTCGCCAGGAATTTACTCTAACTGCTGGAAGCTAGTTACTGCAACTGGATAATTTGGCCTTGATGACAAAACACTCAAAAAAACATAAGTGAACTGATTTAACAAAGTGCTCTAGACTACAAATCTACACTGGTCAAATATTATCTATAATGATCTGATCGGTCATTTTGAGCATTTGTATTCTGTTCGATAGTTCGAGGTCATGAGTAGCTTCATATGATATATTATGACTTGTGTGTATCGTCGGTTTTGGTTTCGGGTTACTCGGGATTGATTTGGAAGAATGATTCTCATCTTAGAAGCTTTAAGTTAGACGAGTTGACCATGTTTGACTTTTGTGTATTTGACCTCAGATCAGAGTTTTGATGGTTCCATTATGTCCGGATGGTGATTTTGGACTTGGGCGTATTCCCGGATTTGCATTTGGATGCTTCCAAAAGGTTTTGGCACTATTTGGCGAAAGATGGCAATTTGAAGGTTTGGAAAGTTCATAGGTTTGAACGAGAGTTGACTTCGATGTTATCGGGTTCGGATTGTTGTTCCTGGAGTTGGAATAGGTTCGATATATTATTTGAAACTTGTATGCAAAATTTGGTTAATTTCTGATTGGTTACGCTTGAATCAGACACTTGGTTCGATGTTTGATGTTTATGAACTTAAGAGATTGATCTTGATCGATGATTGGTGGTTTTGATGTTATTATGTGTGATTTGAGGCCTCAATTAGGTCCGTATTATGTTTTGGGACTTGTTGGTATGTTCGGAGCGGGTCCCGAGAGGCTCGGGTGAGTTCTGGGGTGGCTTCGAACCATTTATAGGCCCTTTTTAGTTGCTGGTTTTTGGCTGCAGGGGTGTGAATCGCGATCCGGGACCTTTGGGTCGCGTTCGCGAAGAGCAAATTGTTGTTTGGTCCTGATGAATCACGATCACAGAAGTCTTTCTCGCTATCGCATGGAAGAATTTCTACTGTCACATGCTTGACATTGGAAGCTTATATCTTGCAATCTATAAGGAACTTGGAGATGATCAAAAAAATAAAAATTGTAGCCCTTTGTGTTTAATTTTCAGAAAATCAAACCATTTGCCATTTGGAGTTTTGTACAAAATGGTACGGCCATTATACCAGAGGCTGTCTGGAAGAGTTGGGTAAGTTTGTTTGAATTTGTTCATCGCGACCACGGGGACATGGCCGCGATCGCAAAGGGTAAAAGCTGTGCTAAAAATTTTGAATCGTGATCGCGAATAAAGACCCATGGCAGTGCATTAAAACATCAAATTTCGGGATTTTGAGTTTATTTTCTTCACTTTTTGAGTTTTTGGAGCACAAGTAAGGCAATTTTGGGGGAGATAAACACCCAGTTCTTGAGCGTATGTAATTTTGTATTTGTTTAATCATATATTTTATTTTTTCATGGATTATTATACCTAAATTAAGGATTTGAAGAGAAGAAATTGGGGGTGTTTTGTCTAATCTTTCCTAAAGTGAATAATTGTGTTCTGAACATAGATTCGGAGTCGGATTTGAGTGAACTGAGTATGGTTGGACTCGTAATTTGATGGCTTATCGGAATTTGTGAGTTTTGTAGGTTTCCATGGTGTAGGCCCGGGTTAGACTTTTTGGTTGAATTTGAGTTTTTGATTAAAGATTCGACCTTTATCAATTGGATTTGTTTTCTTTGGCATTATTTGATGTTTTTGAGTTGCTTATGTCTAGTTTCCAGCCATTCAGGGTTGATTTATGCAGGATGGCGCTTACAGAGTATTGTTTGGATTGTTCGGTATTGATTTGGCTTGCTTTTTCGAGGTAAGTAACATATCTAAACTTGGATTTGAGGGTAAACATACTGAGAACTATGATATTTGAGACGGTCTAGGGGTGACACACGTGCTAGATGACAGGCGCAGATGCGTGCACTGAGGTAATCGTGATCCAGACAGTTTCTAGGCTATTATATGCCTTGTTTTGCTATCATGCTTCTTTGATATCATGTTTTCTCCATTTATATGACTGTGTAGGATATCATTCATGCAAGAAATCAAGCCTAGGCTACCCGCTCAATTGTTTGAGACATGATAGTGCTATTTTTGTCATGTTGAGCTATTTGCCTTAGCCATAGTCATATTATACAGTCATGATAATTACATCCACATGTTATATCTCTAACTCTGTGCACTTTTCATAAGTTGTCTCACATGATATTGGTGTCCATGTACATGACACGAGTTTGAACTGTATTTGATACATATTGTGATAGTCCGTATTATATAGTTGGATTGTGTTCCTGTGAGATGTCTGCATATTGAGACTTGAGCGGATTATTCACTGATGTGGTCCATAGAGCCGTATTAATATGGATACTGAATCGGATTGCACAACGCAACGGTTATAGTGATATTCAGGTGATGCGTATGCCAGGCCAGATATTAGGATAAGCTTTATTAATTTGAGGCTACGCGTGCACTAGGCCCCACTATTTGGGCTATGTTATTATGATTAGCGCTTGGGCAGGATCCGCCCCTCCAGAGTTTAACATGCCAGCATTAGGTGCAGGCATAGTGTTATATACACGTGTTCGATGATGGGAAGCTATGCAAGGATGTCGTACAGTGCTAAGTGTGATTATTTTAATGGATCCACAATGATATTGTTTGGGGCATTTGAGCCAGGTACCAAGATCGTGCTACGATTATGTTTACTTAATGATACTGTGAAAGTTGATTTCTTTACATGTATACTGGACATGTAGGCATAGAGATATACCTTCCTCATGCTAGACTGTGACATGACATTTGATTACTTGACATGTAGGCATAGAGATGCACATTTCTCATAATAGACGGTGATATGACATTTGATTACTTGAAATGTAGGCATAGAGATGTATATTCCACATGATAATTTGTAAACAAGAAGTGCTTATCTGATGTTGTAATTGGGAAAAACACAGTTCGTTTGATAAACTCATGTTTAATAAATTAAAGTGAAAAATTTGAACTTTAACTGTTATACTTGAAATGCATGTCTACTCTCCCGCAATTGTGAACGAGTCGAGCATACCATCTCTTAAGTTATTCACTATTGTTGTCTATTTCACATTATTATGAATTGGCATTAGCTATTTTTGTTGGACTCTGACTATTTTCCGAGCTCATCATTGCTTTCAACCCGAGGTTAGGTTTGTTACTTATTGAGTACATGGAGTTGGTTGTACTCATACTACACTTCTGCAACTTGCATGCAGATCTTGGAGCTTGTGTTGTTGTGTATGGCGGGAGCTGGCATTGAAGATGTACTCGTGTTCTAGTGATAGCTGCCACTTGTCCTTAGTTGCTTTAGAATTTGAAATTCTATTTATGTATATTTCGGACAGATGGTGTGTTTATTTCGTACCAACTTTGTAAATTCTAAGTCTTAGAAGCTCATGAATTGTACTACCAATACTTGGGAGTTTGTATAGGAATTCAGTTATTTTACTCATTTACTCTTATTATTCTCATATGCGTTGTGTTGTATGTCCGGTTTTTCACTGAATGGGTGGATCGAAGCGATTGCAGCGAAGAATTGATCTGAAACGAAGCACTTCGTCTATAGACATTGTAGAAAGGATAGAATATGAACCTAATCGATCTTCTCGAATCGCTCCAGTAGGATGGACCGGGGGGGTCCGCCAGATTGGCTTATCTAGCGGGTTGGGTTAAGTGCCATCACGACTAGTTAGATTTAGGATCGTGACAAGTTGGTATCAGAGCTCTAGGTTCATACGTGTTACGAGTCATGAGCAAGTGTCTAGTAGAGTCTTGTGGATCAGTATGATAACATCCATACCTATCTTCGACAGGCTACAGGGCATGTATAGAAAATTTCCCATCTTTTTTTCTTTACCGTGCGACATTAATTTATCTTGAAGCGTATCTCTTTGAATTTCTTGCACTCACTCTTACTTGATCTTGATCATTCGGTATCAACTATGCATCGACGTCTTGTGATCTCCTAGATGAGGTGCAAGATGTGTTCTTTGTGTTGTGGTTATGGGCCAGTCTGAAGGACTTGAGGCCAGGTTCAAACCACAGCTTGGGCTCAGCGGTTTCGGTTGATCGAGTATGTGCTTTTGGACTCGTATGCCCGGTAGTGCTAGGAGTGGAATTGATGGCTCAGTGAGTGGCTGGATAACTATGACGAGTATGATGTGACTGCGAGATGTGTTGAGATGGCTTGGAAGTGACGAGAAGAGTTTGTTGGGGATGTGAAAAGGACTATAAGATGCTTGATTCTTGTCCTGATGTATTGTACAGTCTCGAGTTCTAAGTGTGTTGAGAAATATCTCGCGATGTTGATGTGTGGGGTGAACTAGATTCATATATCTTATGGACGAGTTTAGACTCGGGAAGGTTAAGTGATCGCTTTGGTTGTGACCATGATGGGGCATGGAGAGATGCTAGTGAGGCTAAGCAGGTTGGTTATCACTTGCGGGGTAGTCTATAGATGTGTAACTTGTGATATTTTTGTGGAGAGTTTCTTTATACCAATGGGTATATTTATTGCAATTTGAGTTTGGATCGCTTGAGGAAGTTGTCTTGACTATCACGTGGATGAATGTGAGCTACTACCACGTGATCTGGTGGAACAGTCTATAAACCGTTGCAATAGAGCTATGGTAACGGTTTAGGTAGCTATTGCAACAGTTTTCTCTGCATTGCCATAGACCCATTTTCTGCTAGTGTTTGAGGCATGTTATGATTAGTGCTACATGAGTTCATGAAAGATTTGGGTTGAATTACAGTGCGAGATCATGGCAGTTATGGAGTAAGGGTATTATGGGTTATCGGATATTATGTTCTATAGCTTTGAGACAAGTACGGGAGCGTGCGATCGACGATCATATTGCATGAAAATGTGTTATATTGATTTCGGTTTGAGGCATATTTGAGGATCAGTTGTAACCTAAAGAGGTTAACTTTGAGGATGATTTGAGCAAGGAAATTTCTAGATGCATGATGTATTACACCTTATGGATATATGGAAATCTTGGGATGATTCGGGTTTGCTATTCATTGTGGATGTGATGTGCTATGAAAAAGGGGATTCACTCGGTTACTTAGAGATGTGGATTATTTTCTTGGGGTGTTTGTCTGCTAATGGAGTACAAGTCGTTTGGCCCGTATTGGCAGTGCATTTGAAATTAGAGCGGAGTGGATGAATTTCGAGAAGGTTCTGACGAGTTCAAGATGCATATGTGGTATTTGAGAAAATCTTTTGACTTGTAAATGTCTAATATCTGAGATTTGCATTGGATGGTGCCGAGACTTGCGGTATTTCTGTAGCATTATGGATTCTACATTTCAGTATTAGAGAGGTTAAGGAAATAGATTTAGACGTGCATAAGGTCTCTTTAGAGTGGGTATCTCGGATGCAGTACTTTGGGTGCTTAAGAGGGAATGCAACGGCTTATGGGCCATAAGGCAAAGTAGTTTCATGCTAGGATCTCTTGGAATGAGCTTGGGCTATGGATCATAGAGTACTGGTAAGGAGAAGTGTTAACTTGAAGTCAAGTCGAGAAGGAACTCAGAGAAATATGGCGGTTTGGTAGTATGTTGGATTAGTATGGTAATAGTATAATCGGTTATTTGGTTCTTATGATTTGGTGAGGCTTTACCGATGTTTTGTGGTAATACTCTTGGGTTTTGCGACCTTCATGACTTGGTTATTTTTAGAGGAATTCAGTTCTAATGGCTTGGTTACATGCATATGGGTTTCGAAGTGTTCTCGATGACTTCTAGCACTGCTTGAGACGGTGTCTTCTACCGGCGTGAGGAGTATGTTGCGTGTTGTGATTTTCTCTTGGATGTGCCCATGTGGAAGGTTTCTGGTTGATGGGATATGTATCATGCTCGTAATTCATAGTTGATGATGAGATTCTCGTGTTTTCATATGATGGTACGCTAGATGAGGTATGTCGTATGAGATTGAGGTTGCATGTACATGGTTGCGGTTAAGTTTGAAAGGGAAGTCATGAGTTCTAGACAGTATGGATGATTTCTGATGTCTAGAAGAATGCTAGCTCTATCTGGTATCACCTGAGAAGAGTGCGTATTTCAAAAGGCGCACAATGTTTTGACTTGCGGATGCTTGATTGGTATTATTGTACTCGCCTGGTTGATCGACTACTTATGTTCAAATTTTGCTATGTGTCACGGAAGAATTTTAGAAGTATTTCTCATGGGATGATTGTGTAAAATGGGAGGTGTTAATCAGTGAGTGGTGGAGTTGGGATTGGATTTGGTGATTCATGTATCCTAAGGATTTGGAGACTAGGAGGTTTTCAAAGGCTAACCGTTCCTTGGTTGCGGACTGTGAAGGTATGGCCAAAGTTAGACAGCTAATAGTATGTGTTATGTTTAGGGCATTGTGGACTTCCGGAGGGTTGTTTATCTATTTGTAGATAATCAGAGTTGATTTAGGGGCCCAATGGTAGGCGTAATGAGGATGTGTATTCTACATCGGGTTGGTTTGTTGACTCAGCACAACTATTGTTGAGGGGTTTCTCATTGGTTAGAGTTGATCTTATTCGTATTCTGATATGTTTCATGTGTTATACTTTTATGTTGTGATGGGTTGTGAGACTATTGACTATTTACACATGCGATGCGGTTCGGTTTGGAACTAGTGGTGGAATTCGAGCGAGATGGCTCGTGGGGTGTTGAATGGTTGGTTGCATCTTGGTTAAGGTCCTTTCTGTTGGTGGTATATAGTGTTATTCGTTTCTCCATACTTATGATCATGCACATCGTATATTTGTTATTGATATGCATATGATTGTTGATTATGAATAGCATGGTTCGAGGTATTTCGTGTGGACCATTGTTTGGATTGGGTCGTGCATCACTGCGGAGGTATGTTGGGATATAATCTATTGTGTTGATCTTTTGTGTTCTGTTCTCCTTTGTATGATGGGTTCCTAGCATTGCGCTCGTGGTGGTACCTGTTGAGCTTGCGGAACAGTTCTCTCATATGATTCTCTTTCCATTTTTGGGTGTATTTGAGTTGTTGCTTATTGGTGCACGGATTGCATGATATGTAGCTCTAGGTGTCATTGGTGTGGCACGTCAGTCGAGCAGCTCATACTAGGCGAGATGAGGTTATTGGACTTGTAGTGAGTGTTATAAGATATGATTACAGTATATTTGGAAGAATAATATCGGAAGTCAACTTAGAATTGGGTTATGGATCTTATCGAGCGAGATTGCTCCATGACTTGTTAATCTGATGAGTGGTTGTGAGTTTCTGTGTGTCTCTCCATTCATTGGCAGTGTACAAAGGTTTTGAACAAAGTTTTATTTTCTATGAAGTTTGTTACTGGTACCGGATTTGTTATTGAGTAGCTATTATGGTCGAAAATTATTGCTATGGGCATGGGTTATGCAATATATTTGTGACTACATTTTGGGTTATGGCTATGGTTTGAATCAGCTTATTCAGACTTATACATTGTACGGATGTGAGAATCGGGTCTTATAATGGATTCCGGATGCTAGAAATTGGGTTCTAAGGTTTATGGACTAAGGATAAAGGAATAATCTTTAGTTATGTTGTGATAACGGACTTATATGGATTGGGGTGATGTGGACCACCCATGAGTAAGTGCATGGTGAGTTTATATAGTGATTTGATGGCCTTGTAGCGACACTTGGCACGTTCGAGGACGAACGTATCTTTAAGTGGCGGAGAATGTAACGATCCGACCGGTTATTTTAAGCATTTGCATTCCGTTTGATGCTTCGAGGTCATGAGTAGCTTCATATGATGTATTATTACTTGTGAGTATCGTCAATTTTGGTTTCGGATGATTTGGGATTGATTTGGAAGAATGATTCTCATCTTAGAAGCTTTAAGTTAGAAGAGTTGACCAAGTTTTACTTTTGATGGTTCCGTTAGGTCCAGATGGTGATTTTGGATGGGGTCTATGCCCGAATTTGCATTTGGATGCTTCTAGAAGGTTTTGGTACTATTTGGCGAAAGTTGGCAATTTGAAGGTTTGGAAAGTTCACAGGTTTGAATGAGAGTTGATTTCAATGTTATCGGGTTTGGATTGTTGTTCCGAGAGTTGGAATACGTTCGCTATGTCATTTGGAACTAGTATGCAAAATTTGGATTAATTCCGGATTGGTTAGGCTTGAATCAGACGCTTGGTTCGAAGCTTGAAGTTTAAGAACTTAAGAGATTGATCTTGATCGATGACTCGTGGTTTTGATGTTATTATGTGTGATTTGAGGCCCCGAGTAAGTTGGTATTATGTTTTGGGACTTATTGGTATATTCGGGCGGGGTCCTGAGAGGCTCGGATGAGTTTCGGGGTAGTTTTGGATCATTTTTAGGTCCTTTCTAGTTGCTTGTTTTTGGCTACAGGGGTGTGAATCGTCATCGCGGACCTTTGGGTCGCATTCACGAAGAGCAAATTGTTGTTTCAGCCTTGTGAATCCCGATCGCAGAAACCTTTCCCGCGATCGCGTAGAAGAATATATGCTGTCACAGAACTGACATTAGAAGCTTATATCTTGCAATCTATAAGCCGTTTGGAGATGACCCAAAAATGAAAGTTCTAGCCCTTTGTGTTTAGTTTTCAGAAAATCTATTAACTTTTCATTTGGAGTTTTGTAAAAAAAAAACGTACGGACATTATACTAGAAGCTATCTAGAAGAGTTGGGCAAGCTTGTTGGAATATGTTCATCGCGGTCGCGGGGACATGGCCGTGATCGCGAAGGGTAAAAATTGTCCTGGAAATTTTTTGAATCGCGATCACAATTTTGGCGACCTCGATCGTGAATAAGGACCCCTGGCAGTGCATTAAAACATCAAATTTTGGGATATTGAGTTCATTTTCTTCACTTTTTGAGTTCTTGGAGCGTAAGTAAAGCAATTTTGGAGGAGATAAACACCCAAATCTTGAGGGTAAGTAATTTTATCTTTGTTTTAATTATATATTTTAGCTTTCCATGGATTATTACACCTAAATTAAGGATTTGAAGAGAAGAAATTGGAGGTTTTTGTCTAAACTTTCCTAAAGTGAATAATTGAGTTTCGAACATCAATTCGAATTCGGATTTGAGTGAAATTAGTATGATTGGAATCATAATTGGATGGGTTGTGGGAATTTTTAAGTTTTGACGTGTTCTGAGGTGCGGGCTCGGGTTTGACTTTTTGGTTGACTTTGAGTTTATGATTAAAGATTCGACCTTTATCGATTGGGTTTATTTCCTTATTATTTAATATTTTTAAGTTGCTTTTAGCTAGTTTCGAGCCGTTTGGAGGTCGATTTATGCGGGATGGCACTTACAGAGTATTGTTTGGCTTGTTCGGCATCGGATTTGGCTTGTTCAAGGTAAGTAACATATCTGAACTTGGATTTGAGGGTAAATATACCTGAGATATATGATATTTGAGATTCGTTGGGGGTGACGCACGTGCTAGGTGATGGGTGCGGGTGCGTGCACCGAGGTATTCATGATCCGGGTAGTTCTTAGGCTATTATATGCCTTTTTTTTCTATCATGCTTCTTTGATATCATGTTTTCTCCATTTATGTAACTGCGTGGGATATTATTCATGCTAGAAATCATGCCTAGGCTGGTTGCTCAATTGTTTGAGACATGATAAGGCTATTTTCGCCATCATAAGCTATTTGTATTAGTCGTAGTCATATTGTACAGTCATGATAGTTACATCTATGTTATATCTCTATTTCTGTGCACTTTCAATATGCTGTCTCACATGATATTGGTGTCCTTGTACGTGACACGAGTTTGAACTGTATTTGAGACATATTTGTGATAGTCCGTGTTATATAGTTGGATTGTGTTTCTGTGAGATGTCTACATATTGAGACTTGAGCAGATTTGTTAACTAATGTGGGCCATAGAGCTGTATTAATATGGATAATTGGATCGGATTGCACGCCGTAACAGTTATATTGATATTGAGGTAACGCGTATGCCAGGCCCCATATTGGGATAAGCTATACTGATTTGAGGCTACGCATGCACCGGGCCCTACTATTTGGGCTATGTGATTAGGATTAGTGCTTGGGTAGGATCCACCCCTCTGAAGTCTGACATGCCAGTAGTCGGCGCGGGAACAATATTATATACACCCGCACAATGCTTAGTGTGATTATTTTGATGGATCTGCGGTGATATTGTTTGGGGCATTTAAGCCAGGCACTTGGAGCATGCTAAGATTGTGTGTACTTAATGATTCCACTGCGAAAACTGATTTCTTTACATGTATACTGGGCATGTAGACATAGAGATATATCTTCCTCATGCTAGATTGTGACATGTCATTCGATTACTTGACGTGTAGGCATACAGATGTACCTTTCTCATACTAGACGGTGATATGATATTTGATTACTTGACATGTATACTTGCCATGGAGGCATAGAGATGTATTTTTCACGTGATAATTGGTAAACAAGAAATGCTTATTTGATGTTGTAATTGGGAAAACACAGTTCTTTCGATAAACTCGTGTTTAGTTAATTTTAGTGAAACTTTGAAATTTAACTATTATACTTGAAAAACATGTCTACTCTTCCACAACTTTGAATGAGTCGAGCATAGCATCTCTTAAGTTATTCACTATTGCTATCTGTTTCACATTATTATGAATTGTCATTAGCTATTGATGTTGGACTCTGACCATCGTCCAAGCTCGTTACTAATTGAGTACATGTGGTTGTAATCATGCTACACTTCTGCACCTTGCGTGCAGATCTTGGATCTTGTGTTGTTGTGTATGGCGCGAGAAGGCATTGAAGATGTACCTGCGTTCCAGTGATAGCTGCCACTTGTCCTTGGTTGCTTTAGATTTTGAAATTCTATTTATGTATATTTCGAACAGATGGTGTATTTATTTCGTACCATATTTGTGAATTCTAAGTCTTAGAAGCTCATGACATGTACTACCAATCCTTGGGAGTTTGTATGGAATTCAGTTATTTTATGTAACGATTCGACCGGTCATTTTGAGAATTTGCACTTCGCTCGGTTGTTTGAGGGAAAGAGTTGCTTCGTATGATGTATTATGACTTGTGTGAATCGTTGGTTTTGGTTTCAGGTTATTTGGAATTTATCTGGAAGAATGAATTTGATGATTGAAGCCTTAAAGTTGGAAGAGTTGAAAAAGTTTGACTTTTGTGAATTTGACCTCGGAGCGGGGGTTTTGATGGTTCCGTTAGGTCCGGTGGTGATTTTTGACTCGGGCGTATACCCGGATTTGCATTTGGATATTTCTAGAAGGTTTCGGCACAAATTGGCAAAAATTAAAAATTTGAAAGTTTGGAAAGTTCATAAGTTTGACCGAGAGTTGGATTTGAAGACATCGAGTTCGGATTGTGGTTCCGGGAATTTGGATAAGTTTTGTTATGTCATTTGGGACTTATATGCAAAGTTTGGGTTCATTCCGGATTGATTTGCTATGTTTCGGCACGAGTTATGGAAGTTGGAAATGTTCAAAGTTCATCAAGTTTGATTTGAGGTGTGATTCATCCTTTCGATTTGTTATGTGTGATTTGAGGCCTCGAGTAGGTCCGTATTATATTTTGGGACTTGTTGGTATGTTCGGACGGGGTTCCGATGGGTTCGGGTGAGTTTCGGGGTGGTTTTGGATCATTTTGGGTTGGCTTGGAGTTGCTGGTTTCTGCTGGTTGCTGATGTCTCTGTTGTTCTTCGTGATCGCGAAGAAACAGCCGCGATCCGTAGTGAATTATGGAACTGGGAGATTTTATTCAACGCATTCGCGACAGGTCAAACGCGTATGGGGTAGAGTTGGGGAAAGTCTTCTTCGCGTTCGCGTATGAGGGATCGCGGACGCGTAGGGTTGAGCTGGGAGCTGGAGCTGGAGGCCTTCTACATCACGTTCCCGTAGCTGGACCCGCGTTCGCGAAGTTTTGGGCTAGTTGTGAGTCACGTTCGCGAGGAGTGTACTGCGAACGCGAAGTGTAATCAGGTGGCAGTCGTGTTTGTGCTTCGCGATCGCGAAGGTGTTCCCGCGATCGCGATGAGTATTGCTGGAGCAGTGTTATAAAATACTTTATTTCGGGGGTTTTGGCCATTTTTGCACTTTTGCAGCCATGGAGCTCAAATTGAGGCGATTCTTGAAGCAATTTTCACCATGTGGACTGGGGCAAGTGTTCTCTACTCATTTTTGATTGTATATCATAAATCTATATTCGTTTTGGGCATTTGATTGAGGGTTCCAAAAGAGAAAATTGGGGGGTTTAGCCCAAAATTTCATAAAGTGAATTTTTGAGTTTTGAACATCAGTTCGGAGTCGGATTTGAGTAAAACTAGTATGGTTGGACTCGTAATTGAACGGGTTGTTTGATTTTGTGAGTTTTGTCGTGTTCGGTCCTGGGTTGGACTTTTTGGCCGATTTTGGGCTTTTGATTAAAGATTTGTCCATTATCGATTGGATTTGCTTCCTTCGGCATTATTTGATGTATTTGAGTTGCTTTTAGCTAGTTTCGAGCCGTTCGGAGGTCGGTACGCACCAGGATGGCATTTTTGGAGCATCTTTTGGCTTGCTCGGTATTGGATTTGGCTTGTTCGAGGTAAGTAACACTTCTAAACTTGGTGTTGAGGGTATGACCCCGAATTACGTATTATGTGTTTGGTGTTAAGGTGACGCACATGCTAGATGACGGGCATGTGGGCGTACGCTGTGTGAATTGTGACTCCATCATTCCTGTGGTACTGTGTAGTTACCCGATCTTATTTGTAACCATGAAATCTCAACATATTAGAGCTATTGATCTGTGATTGATGTTAGAAATCATGTCTAGGCTACATGCTTATTCTTTTGGGACCCACCGAGGTCATATTGATGTTGAATTATTTGCTTAAATTGCAATTTCATACTCACTCATGTTCATTCATTTCATATCATAACTCAATCTCTGTTGTTATTTATTGATACATCATATCATCATTGTCGGTAGTTTAATGACATTGTTAGCCTGAGAGACTGGAGAGTTCGATGACTGAATGAGGCCGAGGGCGTGATTGTGAGGTTATTAATACTATAGCACGTGAGTTGTCCGTGCAGCACGTGAGCTATCCGTGTGGATCCAAATATTGATACTATAGCACGTGAGTTGTCCGTGCAGCACGGAGTTGTCCATGTGGATCCAGATGTTGATACAACAGCATGTGAATAATCCGTGCAGCACGTGAATTGTCCATGCGGATTATGGCGCTTGGGATGAAGGAGTCTTCCGGAGTCTGTACACACCCCCAGTGAGCGCAGCTGATTTGTCACGACCCGGATTTCCCACCCTCGGGAGTCGTGATGGCGCCTACTAATAGGAGCTAGGCAAGCCAATTAATTTAACATTTCTCTCAACATCATTAACAGTATAAAGAAGAACGAGGCAGTTAATATAAAAACGGAAGTCTCGAAACATAAATAACTGAAACCAAGTGCGGAAATTCAAATACACCTCTACCCAGATTTGGTGTCACTAACTCACGAACTTCTACTGAATGCTAAATACAAAGTCTGAATAAGAATACATTACTGTCTGATCCGATACAAGGGAAATCAAACGAAAGACAGAGATAAGAGAGACCCCGGGCCATGCGCACGCCAGCAAGGCTACCTCGGAAATCTCCGGACTGAAGTAAGCTCCCAACGCTCCTACTACTGTCCAAAAGCTCCTGCTCCGGTACTATGATCTGTGCAAAAAGCACAGAAGTGTAGCATCAGCACAACCGACCCCATGTGCTGGTAAGTGCCTGGCCTAACCCCGGCGAGGTAGTGACGAGGCTAGACGGGACCTACCAAAAACAACCTATGCAGATATATATGTACAAAGGCAACAGAAATAACAACAGAGAATATCAACTAAAAAAAAGGGAAGGGGGCATGCTCGGGAAAAAAAAAATACAGTGAATACAGATCGACGGATATAACGACGAAACTCTCTCAATACCATAGCTCATATATAGGTGGTCGACGCGCCACACGATCCCATTTCTTAATTCATAAGTGGACGGCATGCCACACATTTCATAATATATATAAGTGGTCGGCGTGCCACACGATCCCATTTCACAATATATACATATAAGTGGATAGCGTGCCACACGATCCCATATTATAGAATATAAGTGGACGGCGTGCCACACGATCCCATATAATAGTATATAAGTGGTTGGCGTGCCACACGATCCCATTTCACAATATATACATATAAGTGGACGGCGTGCCACACGATCCCATATTATAGAATATAAGTGGACGGCGTTCCACACGATCCCATATCATAGTATATAAGTGGACGGCGTGCCACACGATCCCATATTATAGTTCAAAATATCTGACTTCGTAAAGAAGGCCCCATTAGGGGAATTCGACAACATAACACTTTAACCCGGCAAGGGTACAGCTAACAGCCCAAATATCCCGTCAAGGGAGAGTACATAATAATAGTTTACACGTCCCGGCAAGGGAATAATCACAACACATCCTCTTTTAAATCACTTCTTTCTCGACTATCACATTCTTGTTCGAGCCAACGCTCCAAACTATACCAATCACAATTCTTCCTCAACCGTTCACATTATATGAAATTTATCAATTAAACAAGGAAATTGTGTCACGTCATTCGAATTAAAAGCAGTTAAGACTCACGGTCATGCTAGACTCCGGTGCATAGATAACCGTCACCATGCCTATACACCGTACTCCACATTTAGCAAGTAGCAAATAACATCCTAATCCTATTCCCTCAAGCCAAAGTTAGAACAAACACTTACCTCAAATGCTCCAAACTCAACTCAATCCTCTAGTATAGCTTTACCCTTCGAATTCACCACCAAACCGCTCGAATCTAGTCACAAATTACTTGAGTGTATCAACAAAGGCTAATCTAATAAATTTGAATGCATGAAAAGTGAATTTCCCAAAGTTTGTCCAAAAATCCCCAAAATGTCCCCGATCCCACGTGGTCAAAACCCGAGGTTCGAACCAAAACCCGACTACCCATTCCCCCATGAACTCAGATATACAAGTTATTTTGGAATCGGACCTCAAATTGAGGTCCAAAACCCCCAAATTTTGAAACCCTAGTTCTACCCTAAATTACCAAATTCCCCCATTAAAATTTTTGTTTTGAAGTTGAAATTATGTTTAAAGATGTTAAGAAGCGAAGAAAATAAGTTAGAAATCACTTACCAATCGTTTTGAAGGAGAAGAATCGTTCGGAAAATCGCCTCTTATGTTTTGGGTTTTGAAAAAGTGCAAAATGACTGAAAATCTCAGATTTATATACTTTGCTGAAGGACTCGCGCGGACCGCGCCAAAATGCCCCGCGGCCGCGCCGAGGAAGGGAGGGAAAACAACTCTCTGAACCTAGCCAGCGCGGACCGCATGATTTTGGTGCGCGGCCGCGCTGGTGTCTTGCACCTGGGGCCTTCTCTGAATCTCCCTGCGCGGACTGCACGAACTTGGTGCGCGGCCGCGCTGGTCAAACCAAGGCTGAGGACCCCCTCTGAATCTGGCCACGCGGACCGCGCGGACTGCACCGCGGCCGTGTGGCTTCCAGCGCGGACCGTGCGGGAATGACCGCGGCCGCGCTGGGGCCTGCAACGCTGCAACATCTGTTACTTCAAGCCTAAGGCCTCCCGGGACCTACTCAAAACTCACCCGAGCCCTCGGGGCTCCAAACCAAGCATACACACTAACTCAATAACATCCTACGAACTCATCCGTGCGATCCAATCGCCAAAACAACATCGTAATAATCAAATTAGGCCTCAAGACCCATGATTTCCTTCCAATTTTCATAAGACATCAAGTTTAGAGTTTTTTGTCCAAAACACGTCAAACGACGCCCAAATCTAACCAAACTTTACAGCAATTGCTTAAATCACATTTAAGACTTGTGCCGGGCGTCGGAACCAAAATACGAGCCCAACAGCACAGTCTTCTAAACAAATAACACTTTCCAATTCTTTAATTATTTTCAGAAAACAATTTCACGTAAAAATTCATTCCTCGGACTCGGGACCTCGGAATTTGATTCCGGGCACACCCCCAAGTCTCATATTTTCCTACGGACCCTCCGGGACAGTCGAATCACGAGTCCGGGTCCGTTTGCCCAAAAGGTTGACCGAAGTCAAACTTAATCAATTAAAACATCAAAGTTTTATTATCTTTCTCACAAATTCGTATTGAAACGTTCCGGCCACGCGCGCGGACTGCGCACACAAATTCGAGGCAACCCCCAAGTGAGGTTTTCACGGCCTCAGAGATACAGAGTGAGTAGGAATACAGGTGATGGCCCTTTGGGTCGTCACATTCTCCACCTCTAGAACAACCGTTCGTCCTCGAACGGACAAGAGAAAGAAGTACCCGAGTCGAGAAAAAGATGGGGATAACGGCTCCGCATATCAGACTCGGACTCCCAGGTCGATGCCTCAGGAGGCTGACCTTTCCACTGAACGCGAATAGAAGGAAAACTCTTAGAGCGCAACTGACGAACCTGCCGGTCTAGAATAGCTACCGGCTCCTCCTCATATGATAAGTCCTTGTCCAACTGGACAGTACTGAAGTCTAACACATGGGTAGGATCGCCGTGATACCTACGAAGCATAGATACATGGAAAACTGGGTGCACGGCTGATAAGCTAGGTGGCAACGCAAGTCTATAAGCCACCTCACCCACTCGATCAAGAATCTCAAACGGGCCGATGTACCTAGGGCTAAGCTTGCCCTTCTTCCCAAATCTCATCACGCCCTTCATAGGCGACACTCGGAGCAATACCCGCTCACCAACCATGAAAGCTACATCTCGAACCTTACGATCTGCATAACTCTTCTGCCTAGACTGAGCTGAACGAAGCCTCTCCTGAATGATCTTGACCTTATCTAAGGCCTCCTGAACTAAATCTGTACCCAATAACCGAGCCTCCCCCGGCTCAAACCATCCGAGTGGAGACCGACATCGCCTACCATACAACGCCTCATAAGGAGCCATCTGAATGCTGGACTGGTAGCTGTTGTTGTAGGCAAACTCCGCTAAAGGCAAGAACTGGTCCCAAGAGCCTCCAAAATCAATGACACAAGTTCGGAGCATATCCTCTAATATCTGAATAGTCCGCTCGGACTGGCCGTCCGTCTGAGGATGGAACGCTGTGCTCAACTGAACTTGGGTGCCCAACTCCTGCTGAACTGCTCTCCACAAGCGCGAGGTAAACTGCGTACCCCGATCCGAAATAATAGATGTCGGCACCCCATGAAGGCGAACAATCTCTCGGATGTAGTTTTCAGCTAACCTCTCCGATGAATAAGTGGCTGCAACAGGAATAAAATGCGCTGAATTGGTCAGCCTATCAACAATGACCCAAATAGCATCAAACTTCTTCCGGGTCAACGGAAGTCCAGTGACGAAATCCATGGTAATCCTCTCCCACTTCCACTCGAGGAGCTCAATCCTCTGAAACAAACCACCAAGCCTCTGATGCTCATACATAACCTGCTGACAGTTCAAACATCGAGCCACATATGCAACAATATCCTTCATCATCCTGCGCCACCAATAAAGCTGCCGCAAGTCCTGATACATCTTCGCGGCGCCCGGTTGAATAGAATACCGAGAACTATGGGCCTCCGCTAAGATCAACTCTCGAATCCCATCGACATTGGGCACACAAACTCGCCACTGCAATCTCAAAACACCATCATCATCTAAGGTCACCTTCGTGGCACCTCCACGCTGTACCGTGTCTCTCAGGACACACAAATGGGGATCATCAAACTGCCGATCACGGATACGCTCCAATAGAGAAGAACGAGAGACCATACAAGCTAACACTCTGCTAGTCTCAGAAATGTCCAACCTCACAAATTAATTGGCCAAGGCCTGAATATCCAAAGCAAGCGGTCTCTGGCTGACCGGAATATAAGCAAGACTACCCATGCTGGCGGACTTCCTACTCAATGCGTCGGCCACCACATTGGCCTTACCCGGGTGGTATAAGATAGTGACATCATAATCCTTCAGCAACTCCAACCACCTCCTATGCCTCAAGTTCAACTCCTTCTACTTGAACAAGTACTGCAGACTCTTGTGATCAGTGTACACCTCACATGTCATGCCATATAGGTAATGCCTCCAAATCTTCAGACATGAACAATGGCTGCCAACTCAAGATCATGAACCGGATAATTCCTCTCGTGGATCTTCAACTGCCTCGAAGCAATGACTCTGCCATCCTGCATCAATATTGCACCAAGTCCAATACGGGAAGCATCACAATAAACTGTATAAGGCCCTGAGCCTGTGGGCAAAACCAATATCGGTGCCGTAGTCAGAGCTGTCTTGAGCTTCTGAAAGCTCGGCTCACACTTGTCCGACCACCTGAACTGGGCACCCTTCTGGATCAATCTGGTCATCGGGGCTGCAATGGATGAAAACCCCTCCACGAACCGTCGGTAGTAACCTGCTAACCCCAAGAAACTCCGGATCTCCGTAGCTGACGCTGGCCGAGGCCAGTTCTTGACTGCCTCAATCTTCCTCGGGTCCACCTGAATACCCTCCGTTTAAACAACGTGACCCAGGAATGCCACAGAACTCAACCAAAACTAGCACTTCGAGAACTTGGCGTATAACTGACTATCTTTCAGAGTCCGAAGAACCACTCTGAGGTGCTGCTCATGCTCCTCCTGATTGCGAGAGTATATCAGAATATCGTCAATGAAAACAATCACGAACAAATCCAAGTAAGGCCTGAACACTCAGTTCATCAACTCCATAAATGCTGCTGGGACATTGGTCAACCCAAACGACATGACCAAAAACTCATAATGCCCATACCGAGTACGAAATGCTATCTTAGGGACATCAGATGCCCTAATCCTCAGCTGATGATAACCGGATCTCAAATCTATCTTCGAGAACACCCTCGCACCCTGAAGCTGGTCGAATAAATCGTCAATCGTCGGCAATGGATAGTTGTTCTTTATCGTCACTTTGTTCAATTGCCGGTAATCAATGCACATCCTCATCGACCCATCCTTTTTCTTCACAAATAGCACCGGCGCACCCCAAGGCGAAACGCTGGGTCTGATGAAACCCTTTTCCAGCAAATCCTGCAACTGATCCTTTAACTCTTTCAACTCCGGCGGGGCCTTGCAATACGGCGGAATAGAAATGGGCTACGTGCCTGGGGCCAGATCAATACAGAAATCAATATCCCTGTCGGGCGGCATACCCGGCAGGTCTGAAGGGAAAACCTCAGGGAACTCCCGAACAATAGGGACAGAATCAATAGAAGGAACCTCTGAGCTGGAATCGCGAACATACGCTAGATAAGCTAGACACCCCTTCTCGACCATCCGTCGAGCCTTCACATATGAGATAACACTGCGGGTGGCATGACCTGGGGTCCCTCTCCACTCCAATCGGGGTAAATCTGGAAAGGCCAAGGTCACGGTCTTGGCGTGACAAACCAAGATAGCATGATACGGGGACAACCAATCCATCCCTAATATGACGTCGAAATCCACCATGTCTAAGAGCAATAAATCAACACGGGTCTCAAGACCCTCAAATACTACCACACAGGAATGATGAACTCGGTCGACCACTATAGAATCCCCCACCGGTGTAGATACATAAACAGGAATACCCAAAGCATCACTAGGCATAGTCAGGTAGGGTGCAAAATAGGACGACACATATGAATACGTAGACCCAGGGTCAAATAGCACTGAAGCATCCCTATCACAGACCAGAATAGTACCTGTAATAACTGCATTTGAAGACTCAGCCTCTGGCCTGGCTGGAAGAGCATAACACCGGGGCTGGGCCCCACCTCCCTGAACCATATCTCTGGGACGATCGGCTGCTGGCTGGCCTCTACCTCTGGCGGTCCGAGCTCCACCTCTATGATCCCTACCTCCACCTCTATGGCCTCTACCCCCGCCTCTAGCTGGCTGGGCGGCCTGTGGATCACCTGATGCCTGAATCATAGGACGAGGACCCTGCTGCTGAGAGCTGTCAGAAGCTCGAGGGCAATACCTGGCAATATGTCTCGTGTCTCCACACGTGTAACAAGCCCTCGGCTGCTGAGAATAACGGAGTGGTGGTGCGCTGATAGGTGCTGATGGTGAACTGAAAAGCTGCTGGTCAGAAGACTGCGGCTGAGAGCCACGACCATCTGAAATACCATGTGAGACCTGTAGGGCTGACTGAAAGGGTCTCGGAGGATGGCCTCTACCATAAGAGTCCCCACCTCCAGACGAGGTACCACTGAATCTACCTGCATGACGGGGTCTCTTGTCTGACCCATGACCACCTCCCCGTGCAAGAGCCATCTCAACTCTACGGGCCGCATTGGCCGCCTCCTGAAAAGAAATCTCGCTACCAGCTCCCGTAGCCATCTGGAGACGGATCGGCTGAATCAATCCATCAATAAACCTCCGTACCCTCTCTCGCTCTGTGGGGAGTATAACAATAGCATGGCGTGCCAAATCAATGAACCGAGTCTGATACTGCGTGACTGTCATAGTGCCCTGCTGGAGGCGCTCGAACTGCCTGCGGAGAGCCTCTCGCTGAGTAACTGGGAGAAACTTCTCCAGAAATAACTCTGCAAACTGATCCCATGTCAATGCTGGCGACCCTGCTGGTCTAGATAAACAATAGTCCCTCCACCAAGTCTTGGCGGACCCTGCAAGCCGAAAGGTGGCAAAGTCGACCCCATTGGTTTCCNCAGAGATAAGAGAGACCCCGGGCCATGCGCACGCCAGCAAGGCTACCTCGGAAATCTCCGGACTGAAGTAAGCTCCCAACGCTCCTACTACTATCCAAAAGCTCCTGCTCTGGTACTATGATCTGTGCAAAAAGCACAGAAGTGTAGCATCAGCACAACCGACCCCATGTGCTGGTAAGTGCCTGGCCTAACCCCGGCGAGGTAGTGACGAGGCTAGACAGGACCTACCAAAAACAACCTGTGCAGATATATATATATACAAAGGCAACAGAAATAAAAACAGAGAATATCAACTAAAAAGGGAAAGGGGGCATGCTCGGGAAAAAAATATAGCGAATACAGATCAGCGGATATAACGACGAAACTATCTCAATACCATAGCTCACATATAGGTGGTCGGCGCGCCACACGATCCCATTTCTTAATTCATAAGTGGACGGCGTGCCACACGATCCCATTTCATAATATCATGTGGTAGGCGTACCACTCGCTCCCATTTCATAATATCACGTGGTAGGCGTACCACTCGCTCCCATTTCATAATATCACGTGGTAGGCGTACCACTCGCTCCCATTTCATAATATCATGTGGTAGGCGTACCACTCGCTCCCATTTCATAATATCACGTGGTCGGCGTGCCACACGATCCCATTTCTTTCAGCACAATACACAATATAATCCCGATAAGGGAGAAAGATGTTATAATAAGCTATCCCGGCAAGGGAACAAGATAATATAATAAACTATCCCGGCAAGGGGGATCCAGCTATAACCAAACTCAATCAATCTCTACTTAACACAATTAAATCCACACTTAGTCTCAAAATTTCTGGCTCAATGTTAAAGATTTCCAACCAATTCCTCATAAATAACAATTACCAATTCGACAATTTAGCAGATTAGGACTCACGGTCATGCTCGACACCAGTGTATAGATACTCGTCACCATGCCTATACACCGTACTCGACAAATAGCAATTAACAAATAAGACTCTACTCCTATTCCCTCAAGCTAGGGTTAGACCAAACACTTACCTCGAATGCTCCAAACTCAACTCAATCCTCTAGTATGGCTTTACCCTTCGAATTCACCACCAAACCGCTCGAATCTAGTCACAAATTACTTGAGTGTATCAACAAAGGCTAATCTAATAAATTTGAATGCATGAAAAGTGAATTTCCCAAAGTTTGTCCAAAAATCCACAAAATGCCCCTGGGCCCACGTGGTCAAAACCCGAGGTTCGAACCAAAACCCGACTACCCATTCCCCCATGAACTCAAATATATAAGTTATTTTGGAATCGGACCTCAAATTGAGGTCCAAAACCCCCAAATTTTGAAACTCTAGTTCTACCCTAAATTCCCAAATTCCCCCATTAAAATCTTTGTTTGAAGTTGAAATTATGTTTAAAGATGTTAAGAAGCAAGAAAATAAGTTAGAAATCACTTACCAATCGTTTTGAAGGAGAAGAATCGTTTGGAAAATCGCCTCTTATGTTTTGGGTTTTGAAAAAGTGCAAAATGACTGAAAATCTCTGATTTATATACTTTGCTAAAGGACTGGCGCGGACCGCGCAAATATGCCCCGCAGCCGCGCCGAGGAAGGGAGGGAAAACAACTCTCTGAACCTACCCAGCGCGGACCGCACGATTTTGGTGCGCGGCCGCGCTGGTGTCTTGCACCTGGGGCCTTCTCTGAATCTCCCAGCGCGGACCGCACGAACTTGGTGCGCGGCCGCGCTGGTCAAACCAAGGCTGAGGACCCCTATGAATCTGGCCACGCGGACCGCGCGGACTGCACCGCGGCCGCATGGCTTCCAGCGCGGACCGCACGGGAATGGCCGCGGCCGCGCTGGGGCCTGCAACGCTGCAACATCTGTTACTTTAAACCTAAGGCCTCCCGGGACCTACTCAAAACTCACCCGAGCCCTCAGGGCTCCAAACCAAGCATACACACTAACTCAATAACATCCTACGAACTCATCCATGCGATCCAATCGCCAAAACGACACCGTAATCATCAAATTAGGCCTCAAGACCCATGATTTCCTTCCAATTTTCATAAGACATCAAGTTTAGTGTTTTTTTTTGTCCAAAACACGTCAAACGACGTCCAAATCTAACCAAACTTTACAACAATTGCTTAAATCGCATTTAAGACTTGTGCCGGGCGTCGGAACCAAAATACGAGCCCAACAGCACAGTCTTCTAAACAAATAACACTTTCAAATTCTTTAATTATTTTCATAAAACGATTTCACACAATAATTCATTTCTCGGACTTGGGACCTCGAAATTTGATTCCGGGCACACACCCAAGTCCCAAAGTTTCCTACGGACCCTCCGGGACTGTCGAACCACGAGTCCGGGTCCGTTTGTCCAAAACATTGACCAAAGTCAAACTCGATCAATTTAAAACATCAAATTTATTATTTTTCTCACAAATTCACATTTAAACTTTCCGGTTACGCGCCCGGACTGCGCACACAAGTCGAGGCAACCCCCAAGTGAGGTTTCCAGGGCCTCAGAAGTACAGAGGGAGCGGGAATACAGGTGATGACCCTTTGGGTCGTCACACGAGGGTTCTGAAAATTTGAAAATTATTCGACTCCGAGGCGTTGGCCTGAAGGGAATTTTGGTCATTTTATCTAATTTCAGGTCGTAGCTTTGATTTAATAGTAAAACCAGTTGGTTGAGATGTTATTTACGACATGTAATTGAATTGAATAGATTTGGGCCATTTGGAGTCGGATACTCGTGGGAAAAGTGTGATTTCGAGTTGATTTTTTGAGCCGGTTCGAGGTAAGTGGCTTGTCTAACCTTGTGTGGGGGACCTTTCCCCTTTGGATATGATATTTGGTAATTGAGTGCCATGTACGTGAGGTGACGATGGCGTACTTGAGCTAATTGTTGAAAAATCCGGTTTTTACTTAAGATATTGAGACTGAGTTTCCTTCATATTTGCCTTGTTTTACTGCAATTATAACCTGTGTTAGATTAGGAAAGCATGTTTAGTTGATTTAACTTGCCTAATTGTTTAAGTTGCCTTGACTGTACTACGTGAAGCATGCTAGGCTAGTATTACCTGATGCTTATCTTTTGTACTTCATTTCTAAATATCTTCTGGTTGTGGTTGCGCATTTACATTGGGACTACGGATGTGGGATTCCGGTAGCTCCCCCCCCCCTTATTTGTTTACTTTGGGACTGCGGGTTAGATTCCCGATAGATCCCCCTGCCTATATACTTTGGGACTGCGGGTTAGATTCCCGATAGATCCCCTTGCCTATTTACTTTGGGACTGCGGGTTAGATTCCCGATAGATCCCCCTGCACATTGATAGTTGGACTACGGGACGGTATCCCTGGAGATCCTTCGTATATACACATATGATGGACTACGGGACGGTATCCCGGGAGATCCACTGGACAGTTGAGAAAAGGACTACAGGACGGTATCTTGGGAGATCCTCATTGTTACCATTGGTATTGGGATGTACTTATTCTGTGTTTGCTCCGTTCTTTGTGTATTTGTTATTGCTTTGTTTAGTCTGTCTTATTTCACTGCTGTACTCACTGTTACTTCCTATTTTCTTACTGTTGATTTATATTATATTGTATAACCTCAATAGGGCCCTGACCTTCCTCGTCACTACCCAACCGAGGTTAGGCTTGACACTTACTGAGTACCGTTGTGGTGTACTCATGCCCTTCCTGCGCATTTTTTTCATGTGCAGATCCAGGTACCTCCACTCAGGTGCACTATCCTTGAGGCGGGGAGAGCTACGGAGACTTCGAGGTATATCTGCTGCGTCCGCAGACCGAAGAGTCTCCTTCTTTATTCTATCTGTAGTATTTAGATTATATCATACTTTTGATGTAGGCATTCTAGAGATTAGAGCATTTACAGTATTTCTCTTAGCCTGTGGTTTCCGTGAGTTTTCGGGTTTTGGGATGGTGTTGTAGACTTCCGCATTACCTTTGAGTTGTATAGGCCGAGCGGCCTTATATGCAGTTATTATTTTGATATGTTCTGTTCTAATTGATTATTACGCAAGTTAGGTTGTTATTTCCGCATTGTTAGGCTTACCTAGTTATAGGGACTAGGTGCCATCATGACATATTCACGGAGGGCAAACTGGGGTCATGACAAGTTGGTATCAGAGCTCTAGGTTCATAGGAGTCACGGAACACAGGCCGGTTTATTAGAGTCTCACTGATCGGTACGGGGACGTCTGTACTTATCTACAAGAGGCTATGTAACCGTTAGGAAAATATCACTTCATTTGATTCCCTGTCGTGCGAAATTTTTGACATCACAATCCTAAACATCTGCCTTCCATTCTCTCACAGATGGTGAGGACACGTGCTACTCGAGATGATCAGGCACCCGCGCCCCCTACTGCAGCCGTCATAGACCGGGGCCAGGGTAGAGGCCGAGGACGCGCTCGTGGTACAGCGAGAGCACCTGCGCGAGCTGCCGCCGAGGTACCATCAACAGATCCAGCCGAAGTTCAGTCACCTGACACGCCTACGGCTACTACTACTCCAGCTCTTCAGGAGACTTTGGCATAGTTCCTGAGCATGTTTGGTACGTTGATTCAAGCGGGATTGATTCAGGTTGTACTGACTACTTCACAGATCGGGGGAGGGACCCAGACTCCCGCCGCCCCTACTCTAGAGCAGCAGGATCCTATTGGTCAGGTTCCAGGCGTCATGGTGACATAGCCTGTGGTCCTAGTTCAGCGGGTGGTGAGGACCTCTCGCCAAGTAGGAGACAAGTGGGTCCAGAAGAGAGAGGACAGACGTGGTCAGGAGGGAGAGTACAGAGGAGTGAGTAGGCCTCGTAGATTGGGGAGGCCCGCTGGTCCTTATTTTGGAGGCAGGGTGCGTCATGGTAGAGGTTTTGTGGGTCAGCTAGCTCAGTTTGTATCTTAGAGTTCCCACAGAGTTTCAGGTGTTCAGGGGTCTTGGAGTACCTCTACCGCACAGTTCCCACTGCCACATCAGTCACGAGGTTTCTTTGAGTATGGCGACATACGCCATGTGTTGAGGTATTGCCCTAGACTTGGGAGGAGTGCACCTCCACAGATTTCTCAGCCACAATGAGCCCCGCAGAGTTCTCAGGCTATGGTTACAACCCAAGTTGCTACCCCACCTGCCCGTACCGTGGCTGTTGCCTCCGATTCTGTCATCACAGGTATTGTCATGGTTTGTTATAGAGGGGCATCGGTTTTATTCGATCTAGGCTCTACTTATTCTTATGTGTCTTCTTATTTTGCTCCGCATTTAGGCGTACCTCGGAATTTCCTTGAGTTTCCCTGTTTATGTTTCTATTCCTGTGGGGGGATTCTCTTGTTGTGGACCGCGTTTATGGTCATGTTTGATTACTATTCGTGGTTTTGAGACCAGAGCGAATTTATTGTTACTCGGTATGGTTGATTTTGACATTATTTTGGGCATGGACTGGTTGTCGCCCCATTTTGCTATTCTTGACTGTCACGCCAAGACCGTGATACTGGCTATGCCAGGTATTCCGCGTATTGAGTGAAGTGGTACTTTAGATCACACTCCTAGTAGAGTTATCTCTTTTCCTAATGCTCAGCGCATGGTTGAGAAGAGGTGTGCCGCGTATTTAGCTTATGTGAGAGATGTCAGTGCTGATACCCTTTTTGTTGATTCAGTCCCAGTGGTACGAGATTATCTCGATGTGTTCCCAGCTGATCTTTCGGGTATGCCGCCCGATAGAGACATTGATTTTGGCATTGATCTGTTGCCGGGCACTCAGCCCATTTCCATTCCTCCGTATCGTATGGCTCCTCCTGAGTTGAAGGAGTTGAAGGATCAGTTGCAGGAATTGCTTGGTAAGGGTTTTATTCGACCTAGTGTTTCACCGTGGGGTGCTCCTGTCTTGTTTGTGAAAAAGAAGGATGGTTCTATGTGTATGTGTATTGATTATCGCCAGTTGAACAAGGCTACAGTGAAGAACCGTTATCCTTTGCCTCGTATTGAGGATCTGTTTGACCAACTTTAGGGCACACATGTGTTTTCTAAGATCGACTTGCGCTCAGGTTACCGTTAGTTGAAGATTCGGGAGCCAGATATTCCGAAGATTGCCTTCAGGACTCGGTATGGTCATTACGAGTTCCTTGTTATTTCATTTGGGCTAACCATTGTCCCAGCAACTTTTATGCATTTGATGCATAGTGTGTTCAGGCCATATCTCGACTCATTTGTTATTGTTTTTATTGATGATATTCTGGTGTATTCCCGGAGTTGGGAAGATCATGAGCAGCACCTGAGGACCGTGCTTCAGACCTTGAGAGAGAAGAAGTTATATGCAAAGTTCTCAAAATGTAAGTTTTGGCTGAGTTCTATGGCATTCTTAGGCCACGTGGTTTCGAGTGAGGGTATTCGGGTGGATCCGAGGAAGATAGAGGCCGTAAAGAGTTGGCCCAGGCCGTCCTCAACTACAGAGATTCGCAGATTACTTGGTTTGGTGGGCTACTACCGTCGCTTCGTGGAGGGATTTTCATCGATTGCGGCCCCTATGACTAGATTGACCCAGAAGGTAGCCCCATTTCAGTGGACAGAGGAGTGTGAGGCGAGCTTTCAGAAGCTCAAGACAGCTTTGAATACAGCCCCAATTTTGATGTTGCCTACCGGTTCGGGGTCTTATACTGTCTATTGTGATGCCTCGAGAGTTGTCCTTGGAGCGGTGTTGATGCAGGACGGTAGGGTGATTGCCTACGCGTCCAGACAGTTGAAGATACATGAAAAGAATTACCCTGTCCACGACCTTGAGTTAGTTGCCATTGTTCATGCCTTGAAGATTTGGCGTCATTATTTGTACGGTGTGCCTTGTGAGATCTATACTGACCACCGGAGCTTGCAGCACTTACTCAAGCAAAAGGATCTAAATATGCGTCAGAGGAGGTGGTTAGAGTTGCTGAAGGATTATGATATCACTATCCTGTATCACCCGGGCAAGGCCAATGTGGTGGCGGATGCCTTGAGTCGCCGGGCGGAGAGTTTGGGGAGTTTGGCATATCTACCAGCTTCAGAGAGGCCTATGGCGATGGATGTTCAGGCCTTAGCCAGCCAGTTTGTGAGATTGGACCTTTTAGAGCCCAGTCGGGTTCTAGCTTGCGTGGTCTCCCGGTTTTCCTTATTTGATCGTATCCGGGAGCAGCAGTATGAGGACCCTCATTTGCTTGTCCTTAAGGACAAGGTTCAGCGTGGAGATGCTAGAGATGTGGCCATCGGAGATGACGGGGTATTGAGGATGCAGGGCCGGATTTGTGTGCCCAATGTTGGTCTTCGAGAGTTGATTCTAGCAGAGGCCCATAGTTCGCGGTATTCCATCCATCCGGATGCCGCGAAGATGTATCAGGACTTGAGGCAGCACTATTGGTGGAGGCGGATGAAGAAAGATATAGTTGGTTATGTGTCTAGATGCCTCAACTGCCTGCAGGTGAAGTATGAGCACCAGCGCCCGGGTGGGTTGCTTCAGCAGATAGAGATTGCGGAGTGGAAATGGGAGCGCATCACCATGGACTTTGTATCGGGACTCCTACGGAGCTTGAAGAAGTTTGATGCCATTTGGGTCATTGTGGATCAACTGACCAAGTCCGCTCATTTCATTCCTGTGTGCACCACTTGTTCATCGGAGCGGTTGGCGGAGATTTATATCCGGGAGATCGTCCGTCTGCATGGTATTCCAATTTCTATTATTTCAGACAGAGGTACCCAATTTACATCGCGGTTCTGGAGAGCCGTGCAGCAGGAGTTAGGCACTCGGGTGGAGTTGAGCACAGCATTTCACCCCCAGACGGACGGACAGTTCGAGCGCACTATTCAGATTCTTGAGGATATGCTCCGTGCGTGTGTGATTGAGTTTGGAGGGTCTTGGGATCA
>NW_017673105.1:0-6166 GCF_001879085.1 Nicotiana attenuata | reverse complement strand
GTTAGCTCCGTTAGGCGATTTCGGGGTTGGGAGCGTGTTCGGAATGTATTTTGGAAGTCCGTAGCTCATTTAGGCTTGAAATGCCGAAGTTTGAAATTTTGAAGTTTCCGGTCCGATAGTGAATTTTTGATCCGAGGGTCGGATTGGAATTCCGGAAGTTGCAGTAGCTCTGTCATGTCATTTGGGATGTGTGTGCAAATTTTCAGGTCATTCGGACGTGTTTTGGTTAGGTTTTTGATCGAAAGCGTGTTTTGATGGAATTTGAAGTTCTTAGGCTCAAATCATTGATTTATTCGAGTTTCCGGCGTTGTTTTAGGTGGTTTAAGGATTGGTACAAGTTTGGATGAGGTATTAGGTGTTATTGGTCTTTTGGTTGAGGTCCCGGGGGCCTCGGGATGAACTCGGATGGTTGTCGGAAGGTTTTTGAAGTTGAAGAATTGCTGAAGACTGCTGGTACCTGTCATAACCGCACCTGCGGTATGGGTTCCGCAGGTGCGGAGCCGCAGAAGCGCCCTGTCCATCGCAGGAGCGAAATTCGAGTGTTTCTTCAGTTTCCGCAGGTGCGGAAGTTTAAACGCAGAAGCGGTTACGCACCTGCAAGATAATAGTCGCAGATGCGGCCCTTGGGTTTTTGGTTGAAACCGTAGAAGCGGTAAGAAATCCGCATAAGCGGAACCGCATAAGCGGTTGTTAAACCGCAGAAGCGGACGTCGCATTTTTAGTGAAAGTCGCAGAAGCGGCTCGTTTCCGCAAAAGCGGGACCACAGAAGCGGTCCCTTGTCCGCAGAAGCGGAAATGCCTGTGCAGATGTAGAAATTCCGAGGGTTAGATTTCATAAGTTGGAAAAATCAAATTGAGCTCGAGGAAGGGCGATTTTCAGAGGGTTTTGAAGAGAAGACTATTGGGTAACGTTTCTTTAATCCCTTCTAGTTATATTTCATCATTTTGTAGTTAAATCCATCATTAAAATTCGAATTTGGGATCAAAAATTGGAAAATTGGGTGAAACTTCATAGGCGAAACTATTGGGTTTTTGAGTGGGTGTTTGACCTTCGATTTGGGAGATTTTATATAGTTAGAATCGTGAGAGTACGAGGGTTCTAAAAATGTGAAAATTATTCGATTCCGAGGCGTTGGCCTGAAGGGCATTTTGGTCATTTTACCTAATTTCACGCCGTAGCTTTGAATTTAATAGTAAAACCAGTTGGTTGAGATGTTATTTACGATATGTAATTGAACTGAATAGATTTGGGCCATTTAGAGTCGGATACTCATGGCAAAAGTGTGATTTCGAGTTGATTTTTGGAGCCGGTTCGAGGTAAGTGGCTTGTCTAAACTTGTGTGGGGGACCTTTCCCCTTTGGATATGATATTTGGTAATTGAGTGCCTTATACGTGAGGTGACGAGCGCGTACTTGAGCTAATTGTTGAAAAATCCGGTTTTTACTTAAGATATTGAGACTAAGTTTCCTTCATATTTGCCTTGTTTTACTTGCAATTATAACCTGTGTTAGACTAGAAAAACATGTTTAGTTGATTTAACTTGCCTAATTGTTTAAGTAGCCTTGACTGTACTACGTGAAGCATGCTAGGCTAGTATTACCTGATGCTTATCTTTTGTACTTCATTCCTGAATATCTTCTGGTTGTGGTTGCGCATTTACATTGGGACTACGGATGTGGGATTCCGGTAGCTCCCCCCTTGTTTGTTTACTTTGGGACTGCGGGTTAGATTCCCGATAGATCCCCCTGCCTATTTACTTTTGGATTGCGGGTTAGATTCCCGATAGATCCTCCTGCCTATTTACTTTTGGATTGCGGGTTAGATTCCCGATAGATCCCCCTGCCTATTTACTTTGGGACTGCGGGTTAGATTCCCGATAGATCCCCCTGCACATTGATAGTTGGACTATGGGACGGTATCCCTGGAGATCTTTCGGATATACACATATGATGGACTACGGGACGGTATCCCGGGAGATCCACTGGACAGTTGAGAAAAGGACTACAGGACGGTATCCTGGGAGATCCTCATTGTTACCATTGGTATTGGGCTGTACTTATTCTGTGTTTGCTCCGTTCTTTGTGTATTTATTATTGCTTTGTTTAGTCCGTCTTATTTCACTGTTGTGCTCACTGTTACTGCCTATTTTCATACTGTTGATATATATTATATTGTTTAACCTCAGTAGGGCCATGACCTTCCTCGTCACTACCCAACCGAGGTTAGGCTTGGCACTTACTGAGTACCGCTGTGGTGTACTCATGCCTTTCCTGCACATGTTTTTCATGTGCAGATCCAGGTACCTCCACTCAGGCGCACTATCCTTGAGGCGGGGAGAGCTACGGAGACATCGAGGTATATCTGCAGCGTCCGCAGACCGAAGAGTCTCCTTCCTTATTCTATCTGTAGTGTTTAGATTCTATCATACTTTTGACGTAGACATTCTGGAGATTAGAGCATTTACAGTATTTCTATTAGCCTGTGGTTTCCGTGAGTTTCCGGGTTTTGGGATGGTGTTGTACACTTCCGCATTTCCTTTGAGTTGTATAGGCCGAGCGGCCTTATATGCAGTTATTATTTTGATATGTTCAGTTCTAATTAATTATTCCGCAAGTTAGGTTGTTATTTCCGCATTGTTAGGCTTACCTAGTTATAGGGACTAGGTGCCATCACGACATGTTCACGGAGGGCGAACTGGGGTCGTGACACTTTGGTGATGATCCTTGTAGTAATATTACTAGGGATGAACCTACAATTTAATATAAAAAAAACATTGATATCTTAGTAAAACTGTACAAAACAATAAAAGTAAAAATAAGAAATAACTCTTACCCGTCACCCTCAGGGACTATAATGATCCTGCCATATTCATCATAATGCACCTCCTCGTCATCATCAGCATCATCGTCCGAAGAATTTATATCGGAGGCATGTGTGGAAGGTGTAGGGGGTTCAGAGCTAGTATCTCGCAGGCGAAGGCCTGCAATAGATGGAGTCCCAGATGAAGATGGCTGCGAGCCCTGGGACTGCGAGCCCTGGGAGTGCGACATAGCTGTATGGGCCGCAAGTGGACGTGACACTGATAGCTGTGACCCGAGTGGCTGTGACATGGATGGCTGTGATCCATGTGGATGTGACATGGATGGATGCGATCCATGAGATGCTGATGGATGCGATCCACGTGGTAGTGAGACAGGTGGACTGTATGTAAGACGTACAGTCCTATGGCCCTGTGAAGAAAGACCTGGCGTCTGCACGAAGGTGTAGGGCTGGTGATGCGGTGGCAGATCAGAATAGCCCTGGGGTGGAGGCCCAGACATAGGCACAGGCATCTGTGAATAGGCAGGAATGGATTGAGTAGTATCTTCTACCCTCTTCTTTGGTTTCCTAGCCTTTTCTCGACCCCGAGAACCAGTAGGATCACTGTTACCTCGACCCTTGCCTGTCATTTGCATAATATAATACATAGTTAGATTGAAACATATAAAGAAACTAGCTATAAACGAGAGTTAATAAAGAAACCAACTTTTTAAAGCTCATCGACGTAAAGTTCCTCGTCCAAGAATTCTTCTTCCTCACTAGTTTGAGCTTCATCAGTTGATTCTTCTTCCTCGTTTTCTATAATTCTTACTTCATTTATATCAACTTCTTCCAATATGTGTTCAGGATGTTCCAAATCATTTTCTAAAACTTCGTCCACTATTTGGTGAACACTGGAGATATCGTTTTGATATGCAACATCTAACGCATTCTCGACTTCTACCCTACCCACAGGCTAAGTTTTTATTACAACCCACCAATCAGACTTATTCCGCCGCAATGGATAAGGAGCATAATACACTTGCCTAACATTATGTGCAATTATGAAAGGATCATAGCGATCATACTCCCTCGTATGATTAACCTCAATTATGTTGTATTGATTGTGTACTCTTGTACCTCTTGTTGGATGTGGGTCAAACCACTTGCATCTAAAGAGTATCAATTTCTTAAATGGCCAACCTGTATATTCTAGTTCTATTATTTCTTTGAGCACACCATAATAATCAATATCTCCATCTTGGTTGCCATCACCACCTTGAACCCACACCCCACTGTTGTTGCTATTTTTATTTTTAGAGCAATTCTCTGTATGAAACTTATAACCATTCACAACGTACTTAGACATTGTTGTGACCTCAACCCCAGGTCCCCAAGATACATCTTTCAAAAATTGATTTACACCATTATTTGGATCATTTACCTACATATCGTTAAAAAAATTCATAAGTTAGCATAACTTCCAAACATTGTTTACCTACACAGTGTTAGAATATTTTAAGGAGAAACTTACAAATTGTTTGAACCACGTATCAAATCTCGTATATACAGCATCATGGCCAAATTGACCCACAAAGTGACCGTGACACATCAAATATTTTTAGTAGTTGCATTGAGATGTAATCACAGTAATTTTATATTTTGATAACTACTAAATCAATACTTACTTGTGATATGGTACAACTTCGGGACAATTTAGCAACACGTGAAGTGTAGCTGACTTGAACTCCATATCACTCAAACTTCTCTTTCTACCATCCTTAGAACATCGACCTGGTTGATTGAATATGGACATAGGCGGATATAATGGATCATTCCTAAGGTCGATCGTGTGCCTGTTGGGCCTATTCCTAGCACATGGCACATTACTCTCAAAATAATAAGATAAAAAATGAGCAGTTTCCTTCGCAAGATAAGCTTCGCATATAGATCCTTCAATCATATTCCTCTGCTTAACAAATTGTTTGCATTTGCCAATTGTCCTACATAATTTCAGGTTAGCCAAGAACATTTGTTTAAATTAAAACAGAAAATTACATCAAACTTAAAATATTACCTCTCAAAGGGATACATCCATCTGCATTGAACAGGCCCTCCAAGTCGTGCCTCGTGTACAAGGTGGATTGCAAGGTGTTCCATCACATCAAAAAACCCACATGGAAATATCTTTTCCATCTTAGTAGAAGTTACACGAATGTTCTGATCCATCCGGAGTAGGTTTTCTTCCCTTAATGTGGAAGAACACAAGTCTTTGAAAAACAAACTAATCTCTGTGATAGGTTTCCTGTTTCGTTCAGGCAAACCACAAAAAATGCAATAGGCACTAAGGTCTCCATGAAAACATGACAGCCATGACTTTTCAAATGGCTCAACTTCCCTACCTCCATATCAACTTTTTCCCCAAAATTCGACGCATAACCCTCAGGCATCTTCAATTTCGTTACCCAATCACAAATTTGCCGTCTTTACTCCAATGCTAATGTGTAACTTGCTTTGGGCTTGAACACCTTACCATTGTTTGCTGTCTGCAAGTATAATTCAAGCCGCCTGCAATATTCTTGTAAGTCCATTCTAGCCTTTAGGTTATCCTTTGTCTTACCTTTAACATCCATCACTGTGTTGAACAAATTTTCAAAATGGTTCTTCTCAATATGCATGACATCAAGGTTGTGATGGAGAAGATTATCCTTCCAATACGGCAACTCCCAAAATATACTTTGTTTCGTCCAATTATGAGTAACACCGTATCCGGGGAATCTATAAGGTGGAGCTTCAGTAACTTTACTGAAGTTCTGGACCCTCTCCCAAATTTCCTCACCTGAAAGTATCGGAGGTGGGAAATCATATTCCATTTTATTCTTTTTGAATGCATTTTTCATCCTTCTAAACTCATGATGAAGAGGCAAGAATTGACGATGACAATCAAACCATGATTGCTTTCTGCCATATTTCAAAGTGAACGATTTACTATTTTCCATGCAGTAAGGACAAGCTAGCTTCCCAGCAGCCATCCACCCAGACAACATTCCATACGCAGGAAAATCGTTAATTGTCTACATTAAATTAGCACGCAAAATGAAATTCTGCTTGGTTGATATGTCATATGTTTCAACACCATCGTACGACAATTGTTTTAGCTCATCAATCAAAGGTTGCAAATATACATCAAGCAAACTTTTCGGATTACGTGGACCGGGGATAATACAATTTAAGAATATATATGGACTAGTCATGCACAACTCGGGTGGCAGATTATAAGGTGTAAGAAAGACAGGCCAACATGAATATGGTGTGGCAGATACAGAAAAAGGCGTGAAGCCATCGCACACAGCCTAAATCGAACAT